>NC_069500.1:613436062-613707494 GCF_027579735.1 Bombina bombina | reverse complement strand
AGATAAGGGTTTGTCCGCAAGTTCTTTGAAAGGACAAATCTCTGCTCTTTCTGTTCTTTTTCACAGAAAGATTGCTATTCTTCCTGATATTCATTGTTTTGTACAAGCTTTGGTTCGTATAAAACCTGTCATTAAGTCAATTTCTCCTCCTTGGAGTTTGAATTTGGTTCTGGGAGCTCTTCAAGCTCCTCCGTTTGAACCTATGCATTCATTGGACATTAAATTACTTTCTTGGAAAGTTTTGTTCCTTTTGGCCATCTCTTCTGCTAGAAGAGTTTCTGAATTATCTGCTCTTTCGTGTGAGTCTCCTTTTCTGATTTTTCATCAGGATAAGGCGGTGTTGCGAACTTCTTTTGAATTTTTACCTAAAGTTGTGAATTCTAACAACATTAGTAGAGAAATTGTGGTTCCTTCATTATGTCCTAATCCTAAGAATTCTAAGGAGAAATCATTGCATTCTTTGGATGTTGTTAGAGCTTTGAAATATTATGTTGAAGCTACGAAATCTTTCCGTAAGACTTCTAGTCTATTTGTTATCTTTTCCGGTTCTAGGAAAGGCCAGAAAGCTTCTGCCATTTCTTTGGCATCTTGGTTGAAATCTTTAATTCATCTTGCCTATGTTGAGTCGGGTAGAATTCCGCCTCAAAGAATTACAGCTCATTCTACTAGGTCAGTATCTACTTCCTGGGCGTTTAGGAATGAAGCTTCGGTTGACCAGATCTGCAAAGCAGCAACTTGGTCCTCTTTGCATACTTTTACTAAATTCTACCATTTTGATGTATTTTCTTCTTCTGAAGCAGTTTTTGGTAGAAAAGTTCTTCAGGCAGCGGTTTCAGTTTGAATCTTCTGCTTATGTTTTTTGTTAAACTTTATTTTGGGTGTGGATTATTTTCAGCAGGAATTGGCTGTCTTTATTTTATCCCTCCCTCTCTAGTGACTCTTGTGTGGAAAGATCCACATCTTGGGTAGTCATTATCCCATACGTCACTAGCTCATGGACTCTTGTTAATTACATGAAAGAAAACATAATTTATGTAAGAACTTACCTGATAAATTCATTTCTTTCATATTAACAAGAGTCCATGAGGCCCACCCTTTTTTGTGGTGGTTATGATTTTTTTGTATAAAGCACAATTATTCCAATTCCTTATTTTATATGCTTCGCACTTTTTTTCTTATCACCCCACTTCTTGGCTATTCGTTAAACTGATTTGTGGGTGTGGTGAGGGGTGTATTTATAGGCATTTTAAGGTTTGGGAAACTTTGCCCCTCCTGGTAGGAATGTATATCCCATACGTCACTAGCTCATGGACTCTTGTTAATATGAAAGAAATGAATTTATCAGGTAAGTTCTTACATAAATTATGTTTTATGTAAGAACTTACCTGATAAATACATTTCTTTCATATTAGCAAGAGTCCATGAGGCCCACCCTTTTTTGTGGTGGTTATTATTTTTTTGTATAAAGCACAATTATTCCAATTCCTTATTTTGATGCTTTCGCTCCTTTCTTATCACCCCACTTCTTGGCTATTCGTTAAACTGAATTGTGGGTGTGGTGAGGGGTGTATTTGTAGGCATTTTGAGGTTTCAGAAACTTTGCCCCTCCTGGTAGGAATGTATATCCCTAATATGAAAGAAATGAATTTATCAGGTAAGTTCTTACATAAATTGTGTTTTTGTGCAGCTATAATAGAAGTATCCATTAGGCTTTATTTTAGTACTTTTTTTTTTTTGTATATACAATCAAAATTCTTACCTGCTTTTTAGAGTGATAGGTGTTTTAGAAATCCTCTTCAGCTTTGCATGTCGCGCATGTAATAATGCTATTTATGTCATAGGATGACGTGTCATCCAAAAATTTAAATTTTCCCGCCAAAATTGCCGTTATAAGCTCCGCCCCAGCTCATTCAGTGTTCCTAGTAAACACTTAGGCCTAGATTTAGAGTTTGGCGGTAAAAGGGCTGTTAACGCTCCGCGGGCTTTTTTCTGGCCGCACCATAAATTTAACTCTGGTATCGAGAGTTAAAACAAATGCTGCGTTAGGCTCCAAAAAAGGAGCGTAGGGCATTTTTACCGCAAATGCAACTCTCGATACCAGAGTTGCTTACGGACGCGGCCAGCCTAAAAAACGTGCTCGTGCACGATTCTCCCATAGGAAACAATGGGACTGTTTGAGCTGAAAAAAAACCTAACACCTGCAAAAAAGCAGCGTTCAGCTCCTAACGCAGCCCCATTGTTTCCTATGGGGAAACACTTCCTACGTCTGCACCTAACACCCTAACATGAACCCCAAGTCTAAACACCCCTAACATTACACTTATTAACCCCTAATCTTCCGCCCCCGCTATCGCTGACCCCTGCATTACAGTTTTAACCCCTAATCTTCCGCTCCGTAAACCGCCGCAACCTACGTTATCCCTATGTACCCCTAATCTGCTGCCCTAACATCGCCGACCCCTATGTTATATTTATTAACCCCTAATCTGCCCCCCACAACGTCGCCGACACCTGCCTACACTTATTAACCCCTAATCTGCCGAGCGGACCTGAGCGCTACTATAATAAAGTTATTAACCCCTAATCCGTCTCACTAACCCTATCATAAATAGTATTAACCCCTAATCTGCCCTCCCTAACATCGCCGACACCTACCTTCAATTATTAACCCCTAATCTGCCGACCGGAGCTCACCGCTATTCTAATAAATGTATTAACCCCTAAAGCTAAGTCTAACCCTAACACTAACACCCCCCTAACTTAAATATAATTTACATATAACGAAATAAATTAACTCTTATTAAATAAATTAATCCTATTTAAAGCTAAATACTTACCTGTAAAATAAATCCTAATATAGCTACAATATAAATTATAATTATATTATAGCTATTTTAGGATTAATATTTATTTTACAGGCAACTTGGTATTTATTTTAACTAGGTACAATAGCTATTAAATAGTTAAGAACTATTTAATAGTTACCTAGTTAAAATAATAACAAATTTACCTGTAAAATAAATCCTAACCTAAGATATAATTAAACCTAACACTACCCTATCAATAAAATAATTAAATAAACTACCTACAATTACCTACAATTAACCTAACACTACACTATCAATAAATTAAATAAACACAATTGCTACAAATAAATACAATTAAATAAACTAGCTAAAGTACAAAAAATAAAAAAGAACTAAGTTACAGAAAATAAAAAAATATTTACAAACATAAGAAAAATATTACAACAATTTTAAACTAATTACACCTACTCTAAGCCCCCTAATAAAATAACAAAGCCCCCCAAAATAATAAATTCCCTACCCTATTCTAAATTTAAAAAGTTACAAGCTCTTTTACCTTACCAGCCCTGAACAGGGCCCTTTGCGGGGCATGCCCCAAGAAGTTCAGCTCTTTTGCCTGTAAAAGAAAACATACAATACCCCCCCCCCCAACATTACAACCCACCACCCACATACCCCTAATCTAACCCAAACCACCCTTAAATAAACCTAACACTAAGCCCCTGATGATCTTCCTACCTTGTCTTCACCATGCCAGGTTCACCGATCCGTCCTGGCTCCAAGATCTTCATCCAACCCAAGCGGGGGCTAGACATCCACTGAAGAAGTCCAGAAGAGGGTCCAAAGTCTTCCTCCTATCCGGCAAGAAGAGGACATCCGGACCGGCAAACATCTTCTCCAAGCGGCATCTTCGATCTTCTTCCATCCGGTGCGGAGCGGGTCCATCTTGAAGCAGGCGACGCGGATCCATCCTCTTCTTCCGATGTCTCCCGACGAATGACGGTTCCTTTAAGGGACGTCATCCAAGATGGCGTCCCTCGAATTCCGATTGGCTGATAGGATTCTATCAGCCAATCGGAATTAAGGTAGGAATTTTCTGATTGGCTGATGGAATCAGCCAATCAGAATCAAGTTCAATCCGATTGGCTGATCCAATCAGCCAATCAGATTGAGCTCGCATTCTATTGGCTGTTCCGATCAGCCAATAGAATGCGAGCTCAATCTGATTGGCTGATTGGATCGGCCAATCGGATTGAACTAGATTCTGATTGGCTGATTCCATCAGCCAATCAGAAAATTCCTACCTTAATTCCGATTGGCTGATAGAATCCTATCAGCCAATCGGAATTCGAGGGACGCCATCTTGGATGACGTCCCTTAAAGGAACCGTCATTCGTCGGGAGACATCGGAAGAAGAGGATGGATCCGCGTCGCCTGCTTCAAGATGGACCCGCTCCGCACCGGATGGAAGAAGATCGAAGATGCCGCTTGGAGAAGATGTTTGCCGGTCCGGATGTCCTCTTCTTGCCGGATAGGAGGAAGACTTTGGACCCTCTTCTGGACTTCTTCAGTGGATGTCTAGCCCCCGCTTGGGTTGGATGAAGATCTTGGAGCCAGGACGGATCGGTGAACCTGGCATGGTGAAGACAAGGTAGGAAGATCATCAGGGGCTTAGTGTTAGGTTTATTTAAGGGTGGTTTGGGTTAGATTAGGGGTATGTGGCTGGTGGGTTGTAATGTTGGGGGGGGGGTATTGTATGTTTTCTTTTACAGGCAAAAGAGCTGAACTTCTTGGGGCATGCCCCGCAAAGGGCCCTGTTCAGGGCTGGTAAGGTAAAAGAGCTTGTAACTTTTTAAATTTAGAATAGGGTAGGGAATTTATTATTTTGGGGGGCTTTGTTATTTTATTAGGGGGCTTAGAGTAGGTGTAATTAGTTTAAAATTGTTGTAATATTTTTCTTATGTTTGTAAATATTTTTTTATTTTCTGTAACTTAGTTCTTTTTTATTTTTTGTACTTTAGCTAGTTTATTTAATTGTATTTATTTGTAGCAATTGTGTTTATTTAATTTATTGATAGTGTAGTGTTAGGTTAATTGTAGGTAATTGTAGGTAGTTTATTTAATTATTTTATTGATAGGGTAGTGTTAGGTTTAATTATATCTTAGGTTAGGATTTATTTTACAGGTAAATTTGTTATTATTTTAACTAGGTAACTATTAAATAGTTCTTAACTATTTAATAGCTATTGTACCTAGTTAAAATAAATACCAAGTTGCCTGTAAAATAAATATTAATCCTAAAATAGCTATAATATAATTATAATTTATATTGTAGCTATATTAGGATTTATTTTACAGGTAAGTATTTAGCTTTAAATAGGATTAATTTATTTAATAAGAGTTAATTTATTTCGTTAGATTAAAATTATATTTAAGTTAGGGGGGTATTAGTGTTAGGGTTAGACTTAGCTTTAGGGGTTAATACATTTATTAGAATAGCGGTGAGCTCCGATCGGAAGATTAGGGGTTAATAATTGAAGTTAGGTGTCGGCGATGTTAAGGAGGGCAGATTAGGGGTTAATACTATTTATGATAGGGTTAGTGAGGCGGGTTAGGGGTTAATAACTTTATTATAGTAGCGGTGCGGTCCGCTCGGCAGATTAGGGGTTAATAAGTGTAGGCAGGTGTCGGCGACGTTGAGGGGGGCAGATTAGGGGATAATAAATATAATATAGGGGTCGGCGGTGTTAGGGGTAGCAGATTAGGGGTACATAGGGATAACGTAGGTGGCGGCGCTTTGCGGTCGGAAGATTAGGGGTTAATTATTTTAAGTAGCTGGCGGCGATGTTGTGGGGGGCAGATTAGGGGTTAATAAATGTAATATAGGGGTCGGCGGGGTTAGGGGCAGCAGATTAGGGGTACATAAGTATAACGTAGGTGGCGGTCGGAAGATTAGGGGTTAAAATTTTTAATCGAGTTGCGGCGATGTGGGGGGACCTCGGTTTAGGGGTACATAGGTAGTTTATGGGTGTTAGTGTACTTTAGGGTACAGTAGTTAAGAGCTTTATAAACCGGCGTTAGCCAGAAAGCTCTTAACTCCTGCTATTTTCAGGCGGCTGGAATCTTGTCGTTAGAGCTCTAACGCTCACTGCAGAAACGACTCTAAATACCAGCGTTAGAAAGATCCCATTGAAAATATAGGCTACGCAAATGGCGTAGGGGGATCTGCGGTATGGAAAAGTCGCGGCTGTAAAGTGAGCGTTAGACCCTTTAATCACTGACTCCAAATACCAGCGGGCGCCCAAAACCAGCGTTAGGAGCCTCTAACGCTGGTTTTGACGGCTACCGCCGAACTCTAAATCTAGGCCTTAGAGAGCTTTCATGTAGCATTTTATGAATGTTTTCTTTTTTATAATTTTTTTTGGTGTTTCCCATTCTCTCAAGCCTGTTATATATTAATCATATATAGGAGCATGGATATAAATTTGCTGAATTTATTTTTATTTATTTCTAATTTTGTTTTTTTGCAATTATGTCTCAAACTGAACCTGCCTCTGATGTTACCATAGGATTTGAGCTACCTAAACAGGTATTTAACAAAGTTAAGTATGCATGTTGTAATTAAGCTGACCTAAATTATTCAGCTTAATTATGTGGCTCTTTATTATGTGTATTTGTATCTATGAGTACAAATACACACACTGTTATTCTATCAGTCTAAATGCACATAGCATTACTGCAGAAATGTAAGATTTCTTTTACAAGATATGACGAGTCCATGGATTTCATCCTTACTTATGGGATTACGCCTCCTGGTCAGCAGGAGGAGGCAAAGAGCACCACAGCAGAGCTGTATATATAGCTCCTCCCTTCCCTCCCACCCCAGTCATTCTCTTTGCCTGTGTTAGTGATAGGAAGAGGTAAAGTGAGGTGTTAGTTTAGATTCTTCAATCAAGAAGTTTTGTTTTTTTTAAATGGTGCCAGTGAGTACTATTTTTGTCACCGAGAAATCGTCAGTCAATAACTTCCCAAGAGGAGTGGAGACATTTTATTTTCTGCCCTGATGTTGATGATCTTAGCAAACATTATCTAAGATCCTGCTGGTTACCACAGATCGGTTGAAGGTAGTGTAAAGAACATCTTCAGTGTGTGGAACCATGTCATGCTGCGCTCAGCATTGCGATATGTTCAGTCATTTGCTTCTGGGGAAACTAGATACATCAGAACAGGCTGACATTATTCCCTGTACTAGGGAGGGGTAATCAGTATGCACAGTGTACAATTAAATGGTGTACCTGGAATCCCCTTTCTTTTTATTGTCTATCAACTGTGTTTTTTGTGCAGTTCACTTATACTTGAGTATGCTGTGTGTGGGCTGACGCTGGGAGGTGCGGATTGTTCCCCAAGGGCTATCGTTATCTGTAGTAGCTTATAACCGGTTAGGGGAGTGTGTGTTAAAGAGGGGCACATTGGCGTTTTTCCTTTTTTTTGGTTATGTGACAACCGACATGTTTTTCTTCCCATGTGGGTCTCTGATAGACTCAAGTTACGCCCACGATGGGCGGGGCCTGGTTTCGCGCACTCAGCCGCGCAGTAGTCATCCAGATCCTCGATCGGCAGCAGGTCTCTGGGCTCCGGTGTGGCCTAAGTCAGTTTGTGTATACAAGGGCACAAATAGACTTGGGAGCGCCGCTCACAGAAGATGCAGTGTTTGTCTGGGGGCAGGTAGGCGCCGCAGCAGAGCTGTGGCGAGGTGCAAGTGTCTAGAGTTTTATTATGCTTGGTACATAGCTGAACTGGGCAAATGGAGCAGTATTTGCTAAGTCTTGTATGGCGCTCCTTATTGTTGTAAAATTATTATTGACACAGTAGGCTTCTTTTATTTCAAAAATTTTACTATAAGATTTGACTTTCAAGGCTAATTATATCAAGTGAAAAACGACTGATATTGCTATTGCTAGTCTGTTTAACATGGCTGAACTTCAGGAAAGTACCTGTTCTATGTGTTTAGATGCCAATGTGGAACCCCCTCTTACTTTTTGTCCCTCATGTACTGAAAGGGCCTTACAATGTAAAGAACAAATTTTCTTTAATGCAAGTATGTCTAAGGATGCTTCTCAGACTGATGAGAATCAGGGTATGCCAATACTTTCTCCCCAAGCGTCACAACCTTTAACGCCCACCCAAGCGAGGCCGTGTTCCTCAACTGCGTCCACTTCATTTACTCTGCAGGATATGGCTGCAGTTATGTCATCCACCCTTACAGAAGTTTTATCCAAGTTGCCAGTGTTGCAGGGCAAACGCAGCAGGACAGAAGCCACTTTGGTTCCTGTGACTTCTGATGCTTTGATGGCTATTTCCGATGTACCCTCACAGGGATCTGATTTGGGGGGTAGGGAACTTCTGTCTGAGGGGGAACTTTCCGACTCGGGAAGTGTGTTACCTCAGACAGACTCGCACGTCATGTCCTTCAGATTTAAGCTTGAACACCTCCGCCTGTTACTTCGGGAGGTTTTAGCGACTCTGGATGACTGTAACTCTATTGTGGTACCACCAGAGAAATTGTGTAAGATGGACAAATACTTAGAGGTTCCTTCTTACTCTGATATTTTTCCGGTTCCTAAGAGAATTTTGGAAATTATTACGCGGGAATGGGAAAGACCGGGTATCCCGTTCTCACCTTCTAATTTTAAGAAAATGTATCCTACAGCTGACACTGTTTGGGATTCTTGGCAAACAGTCCCTAAGGTGGAGGGAGCTATATCTACCCTGGCTAAGCGTACAACTATTCCTATTGAGGACAGTTGTGCTTTCAAAGACCCTATGGATAAAAGTTGGAGGGTCTTCTAAAAAAGTTATTTATTCATCAGGGTTTTCTCTTACAACTGACAGCTTGTATTGTACCAGTTACAACTGCGGTTGCCTTTTGGTTTGATGCCTTAGAAGAGTCTCTTAAGACCGAGACTCCTTTAGAGGAAATCTTAGAATTAAGGCCCTTAAGCTGGCTAATTCTTTTATTACGGCTGCTGCCTTTCAGATTGCCAAGCTGGCGGCTAAAAATGCAGGATTTGCCATTTTAGCGCGTAGAGTGTTATGGTTAAAATCTTGGTCTGCTGATGTGTCCTCTAAATCCAAGCTTTTGGCTATTCCTTTCAAGGGAAGGACCTGACTTGAAAGAAATAATTTCTGACATCACAGGAGGTAAGGGTCATCTCCTACCTCAGGATAAAGCAGCTAAACAAAGGGGTAAACAGAATAATTTTCATTCCTTTCGAAATTTCAAGGGAGTCCCCTCTTCTTCTTCCGCTAAGCAGGAAGGGAATTTTGCACAAGCCAAGTCCATCTGGAGACACCCAACCAGGCTTGGAACAAGGGTAAACAACCCAAGAAGCCCGCTGCTGCTCCCAAATCAGCATGATGGGGCGGCCCCCGATCCGGGACCTGATCTAGTAGGGGGCAGACTTACTCTCTTTGCCCAGGCTTGGATAAGAGACGTTCAGGACCAGTGGACACTGGATATCGTGTTCCAAGGGTATCAACTGGAATTCAAAAATTCTCTCCCAAGGGGGAGGTTTCTTCTTTCACGATTGGCTGTAGACCAGATAAAAAGAGAGGCGTTCTTAAGTTGTGTAAAAGACCTCTCTACTATGGGAGTAATTCGTCCCGTTCCAATACAGGGGCAGGGGTTTTACTCAAATCTTTTTGTGGTTCCCAAAAAAGAAGGAACATTCTGACCCATTTTAGATCCTTCAAGATGGAGACTATTCTGACAATTCTTCCATTGATCCAGGAGTCAATATATGACTACCGTGGATTTAAAGGATGCATATCTTCATATTCCTATCCACAAGGATCATCACCAGTTCCTAAGGTTTGCCTTCATGGACAAACATATTCAGTTCGTGGCTCTTCCCTTCGTGTTGGCCACAGCACCCAGGATCTTCACGAAAGTTCTAGGGTCTCTACTGGCGGTTCTCAGACCGCGGGGCATTGCAGTGGCACCTTATCTGCACGATATTCTGATCCTAACGTCATCTTATCAACTGACAAAATCTCATACAGACATGGTTCTGTCCTTTCTGAGGACTCACGGGAGGAAGGTGAATCTAGAAAAGAGTTCACTAATTCCACAGACAAGGGTTCCTGTCTTGGGAACTCTAATAGATTCTATATTCATGAAAATTTTCTTGACGGAAGTCAGAAAGTTAAAGATTCTGAATACATGCCGAGCCCTTCAGTCCAATCCTCGGCCATCAGTGGCTCAGTGCATGGAGGTGATTGGATTGATGGTGGCGGCAATGGACATCATTCCGTTTGCTCGTTTTCATCTCAGACCACAACTGAGCATGCTCAGGCAGTGGAATGGAGATTATGCAAATTTGTCTCCTCAGATAGATCTGGATCAGGAGACAAGAGACTCTCTTCTTTGTTGGTTGTCGCCGGATCATCTGTCCCAAGGGACGTGCTTCCGCAGACCCTCATGGCTGATAGTGACAACGGACGCCAGTCTATTAGGCTGGGGTGCAGTCTGGAATTCCCTGAAGGCTCAGGGGGTGTGGACTCGGTCAGAGTCTCTACTTCCAATCAATATTCTGGAATTGAGAGCAATTTTCAATGCGCTTCAAGCTTGGCCTCAGTTGGCTTCGGCCAAATTCATCCGCTTTCAGTCGGACAATATCACGTCTGTGGCTTACATCAATCATCAGGGAGGAACAAGGAGTTCCTTAGCGATGACAGAAGTATCCAAGATAATTCGGTGGGCTTAAGCTCACTCTTGTTATCTGTCAGCAATCAACATCCCAGGAGTGGACAACTGGGAAGCTGACTTTTTGAGCAGACAGACGTTTCATCCGGGGTAATGGGAACTCCATCCGGAGGTCTTTGCCACTCTGATTCTCAGATGGGGCAGACCAGAGCTGGATCTTATGGCATCTCGTCAGAATGCCAAACTCCCGAGATCCAGGTCCAGGTATCCTCAGGCCGAACTGATAGATGCCTTGGCAGTGCCTTGGTCGTTCAACCTAGCTTATGTGTTTCCACCGTTTGCTCTCCTTCCCCAGGTGATTGCTCGGCTCAAACAGGAGAGGGCTTCAGTGATTCTCATCGCTCCTGCATGGCCTCGCAGGACTTGGTATGCCTATCTGGTGGACGTGTCCTCTCTGCCACTGTGGAAGCTTCCATTGAGGCAGGACCTTCTCATTCAGGGACCCTTCCATTATCCCAATCTGGTTTCTCTGCAGCTGACTGCTTGGAGATTAAACGCTTGATTTTATCTAAGCGAGGGTTCTCTGATTCGATCATTGATACCTTGATTCAGGCACGTAAGCCTGTTACCAAAAAGATTTACCATAAGATATGGCGTAAATATCTTTATTGGTGCGAATCCAAGGGCTACTCATGGAGTAGGGTTAGGATTCCCAGGATTTTATCTTTTCTCCAAGAAGGATTGGAGAAAGGGTTGTCAGCAAGTTCCCTAAAGGGACAGATTTCTGCTTTGTCGATTTTTCTACAGAAGCGTCTGGCAGATGTTCCAGACGTTCAATCTTTTTGTCAGGCTCTGACTAGAATCAAGCCTTTGTTTAGACTAATTGCTCCACCCTGGAGTTTGAATTTAGTTCTTAATGTTCTTCAAGGGGTTCCATTTTAACCCATGCATTCCATAGATATTAAGTTGTTATCTTGGAAAGTTTTATTTTTGGTTGCTATTTCTTCTGCTCGCAGAGTTTCTGAGCTTTCAGCTTTACAATGTGATTCTCCTTATCTTATTTTCCATTCTGATAAGGTGGTTTTACGTACCAAACCTGGTTTCCTTCCTAAGGTGGTTTCTAATAAGAATATTAATCAGGAAATTGTTGTTCCTTCCTTGTGTCCTAATCCTTCTTCTAAGAAGGAGCGTCTGTTGCATAACTGGTCCGTGCCCTGAAGTTTTACTTGCAGGCGACTAAAGAATTTCATCAATCACCTTCATTATTTGTTGTTTTTTCTGGAACACGTAGGGGCCAAAAAGCTACGGCTACCTCTCTTTCTTTTTGGCTGAAGAGTATCATCCGTTTTGCATATGAGACTGCTGGACAGCAGCCTCCTGAAAGAATTACTGCTCATTCTACTAGGGCTGTGGCTTCCTCATGGGCATTTAAAAATGATGCTTCTGTTGAACCGATTTGCAAGGCTGCAACTTGGTCGTCTCTTCACACTTTTTCCAAATTTTCCAAATTTGATACCTTTTCCTCGGCCGAGGCTGTTTTTGGGAGAAAGGTTCTTCAAGTAGTGGTGCCTTCTGTTTAGGTTCCAGTCTTGTCCCTCCCTTTCATCCGTGTCCTATAGCTTTGGTATTGTATCCTATAAGTAAGGATGAAATCCGTGGACTCGTCATATCTTGTAAAAGAAAAGGAAATTTATGCTTACCTGATATATTTATTTCTTTTACGATATGACGAGTCCACTGCCCACCCTGTCATTTCTAAGACAGGTATTTATTTTTTGTTAAACTTCAGTCACCTCTGCACCTTGGTTTTTCCTTTCTCTTCCTAACTTCGGTTGAAGGACTGGAGTGGGAGGGAAGGGAGGAGCTATATATACAGCTCTGCTGTGATGCTCTTTGCCTCCTCCTGCTGACCAGGAGGCGTAATCCCATAAGTAAGGATGAAATCCATGGACTCGTCATATCGTAAAAGAAATAAATTTATCAGGTAAGCATAAATTTCCTTTTTATTGCTACAGTTAAAGAGAAGGCAATGACTGCTATTTTTCCTTCAAATAAATGTATAAGGTTTTTGCAACCTTTTCCTAAACTTAGTGATTCAAAGTGAAGGTAAACTTTTATGAATGAAAGCCCGTTTTTTAAAAATACTATTAAAAACAGAGGCACTTTCATTCATCAAAGTTTACAAAGCAGCCGTTTTGATTAAAAACTTATCTTTTTTTCTTTTCACAGCCAGAGCAGCTTCCCCCACCTGGATTTCCTCTCTTCACACATCAGCAATGACTTATCCGGCTTCCTCCAATCACGGCTTTCCCCCCAGGGTAGTCATTGCCTGAGGCCATGCTGGCTGTGCAAAGAAGAGAGGTAAGTTTTTAATCAAAACGGCTGCTTTGTAAACTTTGATGAATGAAAGTGCCCCTGTTTTTAATAGTATTTTTAAAAAACGGGCTTTCATTCATCAAAGTTTACCTTCACTTTAAGTTCTGACCTTCAGCATACTAACGTATCCTCTACTGATTCAGAGGATGCCACGTCAGAGACTGATATAGACAAATCTTTTTTATTTAAGTTAGAATATATTCGTTCTCTCTTAAAGGAAGTTTTGTTTTCTTTGGGTATTGAGGAGTCTAAATCGCCTTATGATAAAGCTAGTAATTGTCTAAATTCTGTATTTGAGACTACTGTTATTACTCCTGAAGTATTTCCTATTCCTGATGCTATCTCTTATGTGATTGCTAAACAATGGTCTAAGCCTGGTACCGCTTTTAACCCTTCTTCTAGGTTTAAGAAATTATATCCTTTACCTGTAGCCAAGGATCCTTTAGATAGGAAGCTTGAATCTTATCCAAGAATGGCATATTTACTTTCTGGCTATATTCTTAGACCTGTTATATTTATGGCTGATGTTGCTGATGCTTCTTGGTTGGACAGTTTAGCACAGCAGTTGTCTTCAGATTCTGATTTATCTAACATTATTGTTTTACTTCAACATGCAAATCATTTTATTTGTGATGCTATATTTGATGTTAGGACGATCAATGTCAAATCCATGTCTCTAGCCATTCTAACTAGAAGAGCTTTATGGCTTAAATGTTGGAATGCTGACATGGTGTACAAAACTAGATTATTATCTCTCTCTTTTCAAGGTAAATATCTTTTTGGTTCACAATTGGATTCTATTATCTCCACTGTTACTGGGGGTAAGGGAGTTTTTCTGCCCCAAGACAAGAAATCTAAGGGTAGATTTAAAGCTCCCAATCGTTTTCATTCCTTTCGTCAGAATAGAGAACAGAAAACCACTCCTTCTCCTAAGGCCTCTGGCTTTAATTGGAGACCATCTCCGAATTGGAATAAATCCAAGCCTTATAAGAAACCAAATCCTGCCCCTAAACCTATATGAAGGTGCGGCCCTGAAGCCAGTTCTTCTGGTAGGGGGCAGACTAAAGTTATTTCAAAGAGTTTGGACAGACACTGTCCAAAATCAGTGGACTCAGAATATAATTTATTAGGGGTGTCAGATAGGATTCAAAATAAGACTTCATTTGGGAAGATTCTTTCTTACCCATGTAACAAAAAACCCAGTAAAAGCTCAAAAGCTTTCTGATATGTGTTTTAGATTTAGAACTTTCAGGGGTAATTTTTCCCAGTTCCACAGCAAGGATTGTGGTTTTAAATCAAATCTATTTATTGTACCTATGAAGGAAAATTCTTTCAGACCTATTTTGGATTTGAAAACTTTAAATGGTTCTGTAAGAGTCCCAACTTTCAAGATGGTGACTATAAGGACTATTCTGCCTTTTGTTCAGCAAGGTCACTTCATGTCCACAATAGACTTACAGGACGCTTACCTTCACAATCCGATTCATCCAAATCATTGTCGTTTTCTGAGATTCTCTTTTCTAAACAAGCATTACCAATTTGTTGCTCTTCCGTTTGGCCATGCAACAGCACTAAGAATATTCTTATTAGTTTTAGGTGCCCTTCTATCTGTAATCTGAGAGCAGGACATTGCAGTGTTTCCTTTTCTTTCATGTAATTGGCAAGAGTCCATGAGCTAGTGACGTATGGAATATACAATCCTACCAGGAGGGGCAAAGTTTCCCAAACCTCAAAATGCCTATAAATACACCCCTCACCACACCCACAATTCAGTTTTACAAACTTTGCCTCCTATGGAGGTGGTGAAGTAAGTTTGTGCTAAGATTTCTACGTTGACATGCGCTTCTCAGCATTTTGAAGTCCGATTCCTCTCAGAGTACAGCGAATGTCAGAGGGATGTGGAGAGTATCACCTATTGATTTCAATGATTTTCCTAACGGGGGTCTTTTTCATAGGTTCTCTGTTATCGGTCGTAAAGATTCATCTCCTACCTCCCTTTTCAGATTGACGATATACTCTCATATACCATTACCTCTACTGATAATTGTTTCAGTACTGGTTTGGCTATATGTGGATGGGTGTCTTTGGGTAAGTATGTTTGTATTACTTAAGACACCTCAGCTATGGTTTTAGTTCTTTATGCATTTATATAAAGTTCTAAATATATGTATTGTACTTATATTTGCCATGAGTCAGGTTCATGTCTTTCCTTTTGCAGATTGTCAGTTTCATATTTGGGGAAAATTAATATTAAGAAATATTTTTTTCTTACCTGGGGTTTAGTCTTTTTTTCAATTGACTACTTTGTTTCAAATTGCGGGCTTACTTAGGCTCGCGGGTGCGCCAAATGCTACACTTTATTGCGTCATTGTTGGCGCAAAATTTTTTTGCCACGAAAGGCACGTCCGTTGACGCAAGTTCATCATTTCCAGCTTCAGAGGTTTCACACATGGTTGCGTCGTTTGTGACGCGAGTGTGTCATTTCCGGACATGGTTGGCGCCAAAAAAAATTTTAAGTTACGTTGTGCGTCATACTTGCCGCCAAACTTTTTTCATTATTTCTTTGCCCCATTGCTGTTTGCCTTTTTTCTATGTCAGAGGGCTATGCTATTTGCATTTTTTTCCCATTCCTGAAACTGTCATATAAGGAAATTGATAATTTTGCTTTATATGTTGTTTTTTCTTTTACATTATGCAAGATGTCTCAATCTGATCCTGCCTCAGAAGTATCTGTTGGAACTTTGCTGCCTGACATCGGTTCTACCAAAGCTAAGTGCATTTGTTGTAAAATTGTGGAGATTATATCTCCTAATGTCATTTGTATTAGTTGCCATGATAAACTTTTACATGCAGATAGTGTGTCCATCAGTAATAGTACATTGCCGGTTGCAGTTCCTTCAACTTCTAATGTACATGGTATACCTATGAATTTTAAAGAATTTGTTACTGATTCTATTCAGAAGGCTTTGTCTGCATTTCCACCTTCTAATAAGTGTAAGAGGTCTTTTAAAACTTCTCATAAAGTTGATGAAATTTCAAATGACCGACTACATAATGAATTATCCACCTCTGATGAGGATCTATCTGATTCAGAAGATCCTTCCTCAGACATTGACACTGACAAATCTACTTATTTGTTTAAAATGGAGTATATGCGTTCTTTGTTAAAAGAAGTGTTAATTACTTTGGATATGAGGAAGCTAGTCCTCTTGATATTAAAACCAGTAAACGTTTAAATTCTGTTTTTAAACCTCCTGTGGTTACTCCAGAGGTTTTTCCTATTCCTGATGCTATTTCTGATATGCTTTCTAAGGAATGGAATAAGCCGGGTACTCCTTTTAATCCTTCTGCAAGGTTTAAAAAATTGTATCTTTTACCAGCAATTTCAATAGAGTTTTGGGAAAAGATCCCCAAAGTTGATGGGGCTATTTCTACTCTTACTAAACGAACCACTATTCCTATGGAAGATAGTACTTCCTTTAAAGATCCTTTAGATAGGAAGCTGGAATCTTATCTAAGGAAAGCCTATTTATATTCAGGTCATCTTCTTAGGCCTGCAATTTCTTTGGCTGATATTGCAGCTGCTTCAACTTTTTGGTTGGAGAATTTAGCGCAACAAGAATTGTATTCTGACTTATATAGCATTGTTCGTTTACTACAACATGCTAATCATTTTATTTGTGATGCAATTTTTGATATTATCAAAATTGATGTTTGATCCATGTCTTTAGCTATTTTGGCTAGAAGAGCTTTGTGGCTTAAATCTTGAAATGCTGATATGACATCTAAGTCTAGATTACTATCTCTTTCTTTCCAAGGTAATAATTTATTTGGTTCTCAGTTGGATTCTATTATTTCAACTGTTACTGGGGGGAAGGGAATTTTTTTGCCTCAGGATAAAAAACCTAAGGCTTCTAATCTTTTTCGTTCATTTCATCAAAATAAGGAACAAAAACCTAATCCTTCTCCCAAGGAAACTGTTTCCAATTGGAAACCTTCCTCAAATTGGAATAAATCCAAGCCTTTTAAGAAACCAAAGTCAGCCCCTAAGTCCGCATGAAGGTGCAGCCCTCATTCCAGCTCAGCTGGTAGGGGGCAGATTAAGGTTTTTCAAGGATGTTTGGGCAAATTCTGTCCAAAATCAATGGATTCAGAGCATTGTCTCTCAGGGGTAACAAATAGGATTCAGAGTAAGACCTCCTGTGAGAAGATTTTTTCTCTCATGCATCCCAGTAAATCCAGTAAAAGCTCAGGCTTTCCTGAAGTGTGTTTCAGACCTGGAGGTTTCAGGGGTAATCATGCCGGTTCCTTTTCAGGAACAAGGTCTGGGGTTTTATTCAAATCTATTCATTGTCCCAAAGAAAGAAAATTCATTCAGACCAGTTCTGGATCTGAAAATTTTGAATCGTTATGTAAGAGTACCAACTTTTAAGATGGTGACTATAAGGACAATTCTGCCTTTTGTTCAGCAAGGACATTATATGTCTACAATAGACTTGCAGGATGCTTACCTTCATATTCCGATTCATCAAGAACATTATCAGTTCCTGAGATTCTCTTTTCTAGACAAGCATTACCAAATTGTTGCTCTTCCATTTGGCCTAGCAACAGCTCCAAGAATCTTTTCAAAGGTTCTGGGTGCCCTACTCTCTGTAATCAGAGAACAGGGTGTTGCGGTGTTTCCTTATTTGGACGATATCTTGGTACTAGCTCAGTCTTTACGTTCTGCAGAATCTCACACAAATCAACTAGTGTTGTTTCTTCGAAAACATGGTTTGAGGATCAATTTACCAAAAAGTTTAGGTTTCCAGATAGATTCAGTGTCCATGACTCTGTCTCTAACAGACAAGAGACGTTTGAAATTGGTTGCAGCATGTCGGCACCTTCAGTCTCAGTCATTCCCTTCAGTGGCTATGTGCATGGAAGTTTTAGGCCTCATGACTGCAGCATTAGACGTGATTCCTTTTGCTCGTTTTCCTCTCTAGCTTTATTTGCTGAATCAATGGTGCCGGTTATACAAAGATATCACAATTAATATCCTTAAATCCCAATGTTCGACACTCTCTGACGTGGTGGTTAAATCACCAGCGTTTAGTTCAAGGGGCCTGTTTTGTTCAGCCAACCTGGACTGTGATCACAACAGATGCAAGTCTTTCAGGTTGGGGAGCGGTCTGGGGATCTCTGATAGCACAAGGGGTTTGGAATTCTCAAGAGGCGAGATTACCAATCAATATTTTAGAACTCCGTGCAATTCTCAGAGCTCTACAGTTTTGGCCTCTGTTGAAGAGAGAACCGTTCATTTGTTTTCAGACAGACAATATTACAACGGTGGCATATGTCAGTCATCAGGGTGGGACTCACAGTCCCCAAGCTATGAAAGAAGTATCTCGGATACTTGTTTGGGCGGAATCCAGCTCCTGTCTAATTTCTGCGGTTCACATCCCAGGTGTAGACAATTGGGAGGCGGATTATCTCAGTCGTCAGACTTTACATCCAGGGGAGTGGTCTCTCCATCCGGATGTGTTTTCTCAGATTGTTCAGATATGGGGTCTTCCAGAAATAGATCTGATGGCTTCTCATCTAAACAAGAAACTTCCCAGATACCTGTCCAGTTCCAGGGTTTCTCAGGCGGAAACAGTGGATGCTCTAACACTTCCTTGGTGTTATCAACCTGCTTATATCTTCCCGCCTCTAGTTCTTCTCCCAAGATTGATCTCCAAAATCATCATGGAACAATCATTTGTGTTGCTGGCGGCTCCAGCATGGCCCCACAGGTTTTGGTATGCAGATCTTGTTTGGATGTCCAGTTGCCAACCTTGGCCACTTCCGTTAAGGCCGGACCTACTGTCTCAAGGTCCGTTTTTCCATCAGGGTCTCAAATCATTAAATTTGAAGGTATGGAAATTGAACGCTTAGTGCTAAGTCATAGAGGTTTCTCTGACTCAGTAATTAATACTATGTTACAAGCTCGGAAATCTGTCTCTAGGAAGATTTATTATCAAGTTTGGAAGACTTACATTTCATGGTGTTCTTCTCATAAATTCTCTTGGCATTCTTTTAGAATTCCTAGAATTTTACAGTTTCTTCAGGATGGTTTGGATAAAGGTTTGTCTGCAAGTACTTTGAAGGGACAAATCTCTGCTTCATTAAATCAGTTTCTCCTCCTTGGAGTCTTAATTTGGATTTGAGGGCATTACAGGCTCCTCCATTTGAGCCTATTTACTCTTTGGACATTAAACTACTTTCTTGGAAAGTGTTGTTCCTTTTGGCCATTTCTTCTGCTAGAAGGGTTTCTGAGCTTTCTGCTCTTTCTTGTGAATCTTCTTTTCTGATTTTTCATCAGGATAAGGTGGTTTTGTGGACTTCATTTAAGTTCTTACCTAAGGTTGTGAATTTTAACAACATTAGTAGAGAAATTGTTGTCCCTTCCTTGTGTCCTAATCCTAAGAATTCTTTGGAAAAATCCTTACATTCTTTGGATGTGGTGAGAGCTTTGAAATATTATGTTGAAGCTACTAAAGATTTCAGAAAGACTTCTAGTCTATTTGTTATATTCTCTGGTTCTAGGAAAGGTCAGAAGGCTTCTGCTATTTCCATGGCTTCTTGGTTAAAGCTTTTGATTCTTCAAGCTTATTTAGAGTCGGGTCAGGCCCCGCCTCAGAGAGTTACAGCTCATTCTACTAGATCAGTCTCCACTTCGTGGGCTTTTAAGAATGAAGCTTCAGTTGATCAGATTTTCAAAGCGGCAACTTGGTCCTCTTTGCATACATTTACTAAATTCTACCGTTTTGATGTATTTGCTTCTTCAGAAGCAGTTTTTGGTAGAAAAGTTCTTCAGGCAGCTGTTTCAGTTTGATTCTTCTGCTGATGTTTTAAGTTTTTCTTTTCTTCATGAGAATAACTTATATTTTGGGTTGTGGATATTTTTTTCAGCATATGGCTGTTGTTTATTTTTATCCCTCCCTCTCTAGTGACTCTTGCGTGGAGTTCCACATCTTGGGTATTTGATATCCCATACGTCACTAGCTCATGGACTCTTGCCAATTACATGAAAGAAAACATAATTTACGTAAGAACTTACCTGATAAATTCATTTCTTTCATATTGGCAAGAGTCCATGAGGCCCACCCTTTTTTTATGGTGGTTATGATTTTTTTGTATAAAGCACAATTATTTCCAGATTCCTTTGTTGATGCTTTTTACTCCTTTTTTTATCACCCCACTACTTGGCTATTCGTTAAACTGAATTGTGGGTGTGGTGAGGGGTGTATTTATAGGCATTTTGAGGTTTGGGAAACTTTGCCCCTCCTGGTAGGATTGTATATCCCATACGTCACTAGCTCATGGACTCTTGCCAATATGAAAGAAATGAATTTATCAGGTAAGTTCTTACATAAATTATGTTTTTTGGACGATATCTTGGTACTAGCTAAATCTTTTCATTTAGCAGAATCTCATATGAAACAACTAGTGTGGTTTCTTCAAAGACATGGAGGATGATGTCACCTTTTTTAGGTTTCCAGATAGATTTAGTGTTCATGACTCTTTCTCTGACAGACAATAGACGAATGAAGTTGGTTTTAGCTTGTCTAAACCTTCAGTCTCTCTCATTCCCTTCAGTGGCTATGTGCATGGAAGTTTTAGGTCTCATGACTGCAGCACCAGACGCGATCCCCTTTGCTCGTTTTCATATGAGGCCTCTACAGCTTTGCATGTTGCACCAATGGTGCAGGGATTATACTCCGATATTACAACTGATATATTTAAATCCCAACACTTAACTCTCTCTGACTTGGTGGTTAGACCATCACCTTATTGTTCAAGGGGCCTCATTTGCTCGTTCTTCCTGGACTGTGATCTCAATAGATGCAAGTCTTACAGGTTGGGGAGCTGTCTGTGGGTCTCTGACAGCACAAGGGGTTTGGTATCCTCAAGAGGCGAGGTTACCAATCAATATTTTAGAACTCTGTGCTATTTTCAGAGCTCTTCAGGCTTGGCCTCTTTTGAAGAGAGAACTTTACATTTGTTTTCAGACAGACAATATCATAACAGTGGCATATGTCAATCATCAAGGAGGGACTTGCAGTCCTTCAGCTATGAAAGAAGTATCTTGGATACTTTCTTGGGCGGAATCCAACTCATATCCTAGGTGTAGACAATTGGGAAGCGGATTATCTCAGCCGTCAGACTTTACATCCGGGGGAGTGGTCTCTCCATCCAGATGTGTTTTTTTCATCTTGTATAAATGTGGGGTCTTCCAGAAATAGATCTGATGGCCTCTCATCTAAACAAGAAGCTTCCCAGATACCTTTCCAGGTCCAAGGTTCCTCAGGCGGAGATAGTGGATGCTTTAGAAGTTCCTTGGTTTTACCAACCTGCTTACATTTTTCCGCCTCTGGTTTTTCTTCCGAGGGTGTTCTCCAAGATCATAATGAAACAATCTTATGTGTTTATGTTAGCACCTGCATGGCCTCACAGGTTTTGGTATGCAGATCTTGTCCAGATGTCCAGTTGCCAGCCTTGGCCATTTCTATTAAGGCCAGACCTTTTGTCTTAAGGGCCGTTTTTTTCCATCAAGATCTCAAATCTCTAAATTTGAAGGCATGGAAATTGAACACTTAGTGCTTAGTCATAGAGGTTTCTCCGACTCAGTGATTAGCACTATGATACAGGCTCGTAAGTCTGTTTCAAGGAAGATTTATCATCGGGTTTGGGAAAACATAATTTATGTAAGAACTTACCTGATAAATTCATTTCTTTCATATTAGCAAGAGTCCATGAGCTAGTGACGTATTGGATATACATTCCTACCAGGAGGGGCAAAGTTTCCCAAACCTCAAAATGCCTATAAATACACCCCTCACCACACCCACAATTCAGTTTAACGAATAGCCAAGAAGTGGGGTGATAAGAAAGGAGCGAAAGCATCAAAAATAAAGAATTGGAATAATTGTGCTTTATACAAAAAAATCATAACCACCACAAAAAGGGTGGGTCTCATGGACTCTTGCTAATATGAAAGAAATGAATTTATCAGGTACGTTCTTACATAAATTATGTTTTCTTTCATGTAATTAGCAAGAGTCCATGAGCTAGTGACGTATGGGATAGCAGATAGCCAAGATGTGGAACTTCCACGCAAGAGTCACTAGAGAGGGAGGGACAAAATAAAAACAGCCAATTCCGCTGAAAAAATAATCCACAACCCAAATCAAAAGATTTAATGGTAATAATGAAAAAAAATGAAATTATAAGCAGAAGAATCAAACTGAAACAGCTGCCTGAAGTACTTTTCTACCAAAAAACTGCTTCAGAAGAAGAGAAAACATCAAAATGGTAGAATTTAGTAAAAGTATGCAAAGAAGACCAAGTTGCTGCTTTGCAAATCTGATCAACAGAAGCTTCATTCCTAAAAGCCCAGGAAGTAGAAACTGACCTAGTAGAATGAGCCGTAATCCTTTGAGGCGGGGACTTACCTGACTCCACATAAGCATGATGAATCAAAGACTTTAACCAAGACGCCAAAGAAATGGCAGAAGCTTTCTGACCTTTCCTGGAACCAGAAAAGATAACAAAATCTTTAGTAGCTTCAACATAATATTTCAAAGCTCTTACTACATCCAAAGAATGTAAAGATCTCTCCAGAGAATTCTTAGGATTAGGACAGAATGAAGGGACAACAATTTCTTTACTAATGTTGTTAGAATTCACAACCTTAGGTAAAAATTGAAAAGAAGTCCGCAACACCGCCTTATCCTGATGAAAAATCAGAAAAGGAGATTCACAAGAAAGAGCAGATAACTCAGAAACTCTTCTATCAGAAGAGATGGCCAAAAGAAACAATACTTTCCAAGAAAGTAATTTAATATCCAGAGAATGCATAGTTTCAAACGGAGGAGCCTGTAAAGCTGTCAGAACCAAATTTAGACTCCAAGGAGGAGAGATTGACTTAATGACAGGCTTGATATGAACCAAAGCCTGTACAAAACAATGAATATCAGGAAGCTGAATAGGTCTCATGTGAAGAGGTCTCATGTGAAAACGAGCAAAGGGGATCGCGTCCGAAGCAGCAGTCATGAGTCCCACCTTGATGATTGACATACGCCACGGTTGTGACATTGTCTGTCTGAAAACAAATAAACGATTCTCTCTTCAGAAGAGGCCAGAACTGAAGAGCTCTGAAAATCGCACAGAGTTCCAAAATGTTGATTGGTAATCTCGCCTCCTGAGATTCCCAAACCCCCTGCGCTGTCAGAGATCCCCATACAGCTCCCCAACCTGAAAGACTCGCATCTGTTGAGATTACAGTCCATGTTGGAAGAACAAAAGAGGCCCTGTGAATTAGACGATGGTGATTCAACCACCAAGTCAGAGAAGATCGAACATTGGGATTTAAGGATATTATTTGTGATATCTTTGTATAATCCCTGTACCACTAGTTCAGCATACAAAGCTGAAGAGGTCTCATGTGAAAACGAGCAAAAGGGATCGCGTCCGAAGCAGCAGTCATGAGACCTAGAATTTCCATGCACAAAGCTACCGAAGGGAATGATTGAGACTGAAGGTTTCGACAAGCTGAAAACAACTTCAGACGTCTCTTTTCTGTTAGAGACAAAGTCATGGACACTGAATCTATTTGAAAGCCCAAAAAGGTTACCTTTGTCTGAGGAATCAAAGAACTCTTTGGTAAATTGATCCTCCAACCATGTCTTTGAAGAAACGACACAAGTTGATTCGTATGAGATTCTGCAGAATGTAAAGACTGAGCAAGTACCAAGATATCGTCCAAATAAGGAAATACCGCAATACCCTGTTCTCTGATTACAGAGAGAAGGGCACCGAGAACCTTTGATTAGCAATCTTTCTGTGAAAAAGAACAGAAAGAGCAGAGATTTGTCCTTTCAAAGAACTTGCAGACAAACCTTTATCCAAACCATCCTGAAGAAACTGTACAATTCTAGGAATTCTAAAAGAATGCCAGGAGAATTTATGAGAAGAACACCAAGAAATGTAAGTCTTCCAGACTCGATAATAAATCTTCCTAGACACAGATTTACGAGCCTGTAACATAGTATTAATTACTGAGTCAGAGAAACCTCTATGACTAAGAATCAAGCGTTCAATTTCCATACCTTCAAATTTAATGATTTGAGATCCTGATGGAAAAATGGGCCTTGAGATAGAAGGTCTGGTCTTAACGGAAGAGTCCAGGGTTGGCAACTGGCCATCCGAATGAGATCCGCATACCAAAACCTGTGAGGCCATGCTGGAGCCACCAGCAGTACAAACAAACGTTCCATTAGAATTTTGGAAATCACTTTTGGAAGAAGAACTAGAGGCGGAAAGATATAGGCAGGATGATAATTCCAAGGAAGTGACAACGCGTCCACTGCTTCCGGCTGAGGATCCCTGGATCTGGACAGATACCTGGGAAGTTGCTTGTTTAGATGAGAGGCCATCAGATCTATTTCTGGAAGTCCCCAGATTTGAACAATCTGAAAAAATACCTCTGGATGAAGATTCCATTCGCCCGGATGTAACGTCTAGCGACTGAGATGACCCGCTTCCCAATTGTCTACACCTGGGATATGAACCGCAGAAATTAGACAGGAGCTGGATTCCGCCCATACAAGTATCCGGGATACTTCTTTCATAGCTTGAGGACTGTGAGTCCCACCTTGATGATTGACATACGCCACGGTTGTGACATTGTCTGAAAACAAATAAACGATTCTCTCTTCAGAAGAGGCCAGAACTGAAGAGTTTTGAAAATCGCACGGAGTTCCAAAATGTTGATTGGTAATCTCGCCTCCTGAGATTCCCAAACCCCCTGCGCTGTCAGAGATCCCCATACAGCTCCCCAACCTGAAAGACTCGCATCTGTTGAGATTACAGTCCATGTTGGACGAACAAAAGAGGCCCCGTGAATTAGACGATGGTGATTCAACCACCAAGTCAGAGAAGATCGAACATTGGGATTTAAGGATATTATTTGTGATATCTTTGTATAATCCCTGTACCACTAGTTCAGCATACAAAGCTGAAGAGGTCTCATGTGAAAACGAGCAAAGGGGATCGCGTCCGAAGCAGCAGTCATGAGACCTAGAATTTCCATGCACAAAGCTACCGAAGGGAATGATTGAGACTGAAGGTTTCGACAAGCTGAAAACAACTTCAGACGTCTCTTTTCTGTTAGAGACAAAGTCATGGACACTGAATCTATTTGAAAGCCCAAAAAGGTTACCTTTGTCTGAGGAATCAAAGAACTCTTTGGTAAATTGATCCTCCAACCATGTCTTTGAAGAAACGACACAAGTTGATTTGTATGAGATTCTGCAGAATGTAAAGACTGGGCAAGTACCAAGATATCGTCCAAATAAGGAAATACCGCAATACCCTGTTCTCTGATTACAGAGAGAAGGGCACCGAGAACCTTTGAAAAGATCCTTGGAGCTGTTGCTAGGCCAAACGGAAGGGTAACAAACTGGTAATGCTTGTCTAGAAAAGAGAATTTTAGAAACTGATAGTGATCTGGATGAATTGGAATATGAAGATATGCATCCTGTAAATCTATTGTGGACATATAATGCCCTTGCTGAACAAAAGGCAGAATAGTCCTTGTAGTCACCATTTTGAATGTTGGTATCCTTACATAACGATTCAATATTTTTAGATCCAGAACTGGTCTGAAGGAATTCTCCTTCTTTGGAACAATGAATAGATTTGAGTAAAAACCCAGACCCCGTTCCAGAACTGGAACTGGCACAATTACCCCAGCCAACTCTAGATCTGAAACACATTTCAGAAATGCCTGAGCCTTCATTGGGTTTACTGGAATGCGAGAGAGAAAAAATCTTCTCACAGGTGGTCTTACCTTGAAACCTATTCTATACCCTTGAGAAACAATGTTCTGAATCCAAAGACTGTGAATCGAATTGATCCAAATATCTTTGAAAAATCGTAACCTGCCCCCTACCAGCTGTGCTGGAATGAGGACCGCACCTTCATGCGGATTTGAGAGCTGGTTTTAACTTTCTGAAAGGCTTGGATTTATTCCAGACTGGAGAAGGTTTCCAAACGGAAACCGTTCCTTTAGGGGAAGGGTCAGGCTTCTGTTCCTTATTCTGACGAAAGGAACGAAAACGATTAGCAGCCCTGTATTTACCTTTAGATTTTTTGTCCTGAGGTAAAAAGGTTCCTTTCCCCCCAGTAACAGTTGAAATAATAGAATCCAACTGTAAAGCAAATAATTTATTACCTTGGAAAGAAAGAGAAAGCAAAGTTGACTTAGAGGTCATATCTGCATTCCAAGATTTAAGCCATAAAGCTCTTTTAGCTAAAATAGCTAAAGACATATACCTGACATCAATTCTAACGATATCAAAAATGGCATCACAAATAAAGTTATTAGCATGTTGAAGAAGTTTAACAATGCTATAAGCATTATGGTCTGACACTTGTTGCGCTAAAGCCTCCAACCAGAAAGTGGAAGCTGCAGCAACATCAGCCAAAGAAATAGCAGGTTTAAGAAGATTACCTGAACATAAATAAGCTCTCCTTAGAAAGGATTCAAGCTTCCTATCTAAAGGATCCTTAAAGGAAGTACTATCCGCCGTAGGAATAGTAGTACGTTTAGCAAGAGTAGAGATAGCCCCATCAACTTTAGGGATTTTGTCCCAAAACTCTAATCTATCAGATGGCACAGGGTACAATTACTTAAACCTTTGAGAAGGAGTAAATGAAGTACCCAGACTATTCCATTCCCTAGAAATTACTTCTGAAATAGCATCAGGAACTGGAAAAACTTCTGGAATAACTACATGAGGTTTGAAAACCGAATTTAAACACTTAGTAGATTTAGTATCAAGAGGACCATATCGAATGCAATTAAAACTTCTTTAAGTAAAGAACGAATAATCTCCATCTTAAATAAATATGAAGATTTATCAGTGTCAATATCTGAGGCAGAATCTTCTGAACCAGATAGATCCTCATCAGAAACAGATAAATCAGAATGATGACGGTCACTTAAAAATTCATCTGAAATATGAGAAGTTTTAAAAGACCTTTTACGTTTACTGGAAGGAGGAATAACAGACAGAGCCTTCCTAATAGATTTAGAAACAAATTCTTTTACATTAACAGGGACATCCTGAACATTAGATGTTAAAGGAACCACAACAGGTAATGGATTATTACTAATGGAAACACAATCTGCATTAGAAAGTTTATCATGACAGTTATCACAAACTACAGCCGGAGGAACAGTTACCAAAAGTTTACAACAAATGCACTTAACTTTGGTAGAACCAGCATCAGGCCGCGTCTTTCCAGAAGTAGATTCTGATCCAGGGTCAGGTTGAGATATCTTGCAATATGTAATAGAAAAAACAACATATAAAGCAAAATTATCAAATTCCTTAAATGACAGTTTCAGGAATGGGGAAAAAATGCCAAATGAACAAGCCTCTAGCAACCAGAAGCAATGAAAAATGAGACTGAAATAATGTGAAAAAAAGGTGGAGACAAGAATGACGCCCACATTTTTTGGCGCCAAGAATGACGCCCACATTATTGGCGCCAAGTACAACGCCCACTTTTTTTGGCGCCAAGTATGACGCCACATCCTGTGACACCGAAAAAAACGACGCCCACATTTTTGGCGCAAAAAAACGTCTGAATACATATACGTCAAAATATGACGCAACCATAACAAACTTCCGGCGTCAATTAGGACGCCGGAAATTACAAAATTTTTGCGCCAAAAAAGTCAGCTCCAAGAATGACGCAATAAATTGTAGCATTTTCAGCCCCCGCGAGCCTAACAGCCCACAGGGAAAAAAGTCAATTGAAAATTTTTTAAGGTAAGAAAAAAATATTTAATCATATGCATTATCCCAAATAATGAAACTGACTGTCTGAAATAAGGAATACTGATTATCCTGAATCATGGCAAATATAAGTTTAAACACATATATTTAGAACTTTACAAATAAAGTGCCCAACCATAGCTCAAGAGTGTCATAAAAAAATAAGATTTACTTACCCAAAGACACTCATCTACATATAGTAGATAGCCAAACCAGTACTGAAACGAGAATCAGTAGAGGTAATGGTATATAAGAGTATATCGTCGATCTGAAAAGGGAGGTAGGAGAAGAAATCTCTACGACCGATAACAGAGAACCTATGAAATATATCTCCTAGAGGAAGATCATTATATTCAAATAGGCAATACTCTCTTCACATCCCTCTGACATTCACTGCACTCTGAGAGGAAAACCGGGCTCCAGCCTGCTGCGAAGCGCATATCAACGTAGAATCTAGCACAAACTTACTTCACCACC
This sequence comes from Bombina bombina, assembly GCF_027579735.1. Lineage (NCBI taxonomy): Eukaryota > Metazoa > Chordata > Amphibia > Anura > Bombinatoridae > Bombina > Bombina bombina. Next base: position 613,679,259 of record NC_069500.1, on the reverse strand, counting down.
TCCATGGGAGGCAAAGTTTGTAAAACTGAATTGTGGGTGTGGTGAGGGGTGTATTTATAGGAATTTTGAGGTTTGGGAAACTTTGCCCCTCCTGGTAGGAATGTATATCCCATACGTCACTAGCTCATGGACTCGCTAATTACATGAAAGAAACATATTTCATGGTGTTCCACCCATAATTATTCTTGGCATTCTTTCAGAATTCCTAGGAATTTACAGTTTCTTCAGGATGGTTTGGATAAAGGGTTGTCTGCAAATACTTTGAAAGGACAATTTCTGCTCTTTCTGTCTTATTTCAAAGAAAGATTGCTAAGCTTCCTGATATTCACTGTTTTGTTCAGGCTTTGACTCATATCAAACCTGTTATTAAATCTATTTCTCCTCCTTTGAGTCTCAATTTGGTATTGAAGATTTTACAGATTTCTTCTTTTGAACCCATGCATTCTCTGGATATTAAATTACTTTCTTGGAAAGTGTAATTTCTTTTGGCTATCTTTTCTGCTAGAACAGTTCCTGAATTGTCTGCTCTCTCTTGTGAGTCTCTTTATCTGATTTTCCATCAAGATAAAGCTGTTTTGCGGACTTTGTTTACATTTGTGCCTAAAGTTGTGAATTCTAACAACATTAATAGGGAATTTGTTGTTCCTTCCTTGTGTCCTAATCCTAAGAATACTCTTGAAAGGTCTTTACATTCTTTGGATGTGGTAAGAGCTTTGAAATATTATGTTGAGGCTACTAAAGATTTCAGAAAGACTTCTAGTCTATTTGTTATTTTTTCTGGTTCCAGGAAAGGTCAGAAAGCCTCTGCCATTTCTCTGGCATCTTGGTTAAAACTTTTGATTCACAAAGATTATTTAGAGGCGGGACAGTCTCCGCCTCAGAGAATTACAGCTCATTCTACTAGATCAGATGCCACTTCTTGGGCTTTCAAGAATGAAGCTTCAGTTAATCAAATTTGCAAAGCAGCAACTTGATCTTCTTTGCATACATTTACTAAATTTTACCATTTTGATGTGTTTGCTTCTTCGGAAGCAGCCTTTTGGTAGAAAGGTTCTTCAGGCAGCTGTCTCAGTTTGATTCTAGTGCCTTTGATTTGAGTTTTTTATATATATTTTTTACAAAAACTTAAATATTTTTTTGGATTTAACTTCTCAGCGGATATAGCTGTTTTTATTTTATCCCTCCCTCTCTAGTGACTTGTGAACTTCCACATCTTGGGTATTATATCCCATATGTCACTAGCTCATGGACTCTTGCCACTTACCTGAAAGAAAACATAATTTATGCAAGAACTTACCTGATAAATGCATTTCTTTCATAGTGGCAAGATTCCATGAGACCCACCCTATTTTTTGGGGGTTATGATTTTTTTGTATAAAGCACATTTTTACCAGTTCCTCTTTTTGTATGCTTTTTACTCCTTTTTTTTTTTACTCCTCACTACTTGGCTATACGTTAAACTGAGGTGGGAGGTGTATTTATAGGCATTTTGAGGTTTGGGAAACTATGCCCCCTCCTGGTAGGAATGTATATCCCATACATCACTAGCTCATGGACTCTTGCCACTATGAAAGAAATGAATTTATCAGGTAAGTTCCTGCATAAATTATGTTTATATATATATATATATATATATATATTTATATTTATATAAAAATCTTCAAGTCAAGAAGCACTCTCACCAAACTGGTCAGGTAGGCACCAGGGTGCAAATAGAGATAATAAACTGTCAAGAAAAAAAGGCACACTCTGGTTTTGAAAAACAAATAGTATATTTACTAGCGTGACGTTTCAAGGTAGCGTGACGTGGTCTGAGGAAGGGGTGAATATCTCGAAACGTCACGCTAGTAAATATACTATTTGTTTTTCAAAACCGGAGATTGCCTTTTTTTCTTGACAGTATATATATATATATATATATATATATATACACAGTGCTTTTTTGTAAAAATAAAGGTGCCGGTACTCCAAATAAAGGTGCCGGTACTCATTGATTTATGATTAATATATTCTGCTCAGTAACTGTAAGAAAAGCAAAGGGACAACATTATTTACGTTTGATGTATTTTGCAGCCCCTCTTGAGAAAACTAGAGTATTTACATGATGTTTACAAATATTACCTCTCATAAGTTGGCAAAGGTGGGGGTTATCAGTCAGTACTCTGAAAGGTCAGATTTCTGCTTTGTCCTGTTGCATAAGCGCCTGGCGTGTTGTGCCAGATGTTCAATCCTTTTGTCAGGCCTTGGTCAGAATCAGGCCTGTGTTTAAATCTGTTACTCCTCCTTGGAGTCTTAACCTTGTTCTTAAAGTTTTGCAGCAGGCTCCATTTGAGCCAATGCATTCCATAGATATTAAGTTGCTATCTTTTAGGGTTTTGTTTCTTATTGCTACCTCTTCTGCTTGGAGAGTTTCGGAACTTTCGGCTTTGCAGCGTGATTCGCCTTTCCTTATATTTCGTGCAGATAAGGCGATTCTTCATACTAAATTGGGGTTTCTACCTAAGGTGGTTTCGGATAGAAATATTAATCAGGAAAATGTTGTTCCTTCTCTCTGTCCCAATCCTTCTTCTCATAAGGAGTGTCTGTTGCACAACTTGGATGTTGTGCATGCACTTTCCCTCTGTGGGAACGTAGAAAAGACATCAAGATCACTGTATGTGAGCTTGCATGTTGAAAAGATGGCGCCTGAGCCAAGATGCCGTCCAAGTATGTCGCTACTGCAATTCCCTGAGACCTGATCACTGCCAAGAGAGCCCCCAGAACCTTTGAAAAAATCCTGGGAGCTGTGGCAAGACTAAACGGAAGAGCCACAAACTGAAAGTGTTTGTCTAGAAAAGCTAATCTTAGGAATCTGTGATGACCCCTGAGTATGGGAATATGAAGATATGTGTCCTTCAGGTCTATGGTAGTCATGAACTGACCCTCTTGAACCAAAGGAAGAATGGACCGCATGGTCTCCATTTTGAAGGACGGCACCCTGAAAAACTTGTTGAGACAGTTTAGGTCTAAAATGGGTCAAAAAGTCCCCCTTTTTTAGGAACCACAAACAGATTTGAATAAAAACCTAGACCCTGTTCCTTTACTGGAACTGGAACAATCACTCCCAGAGAGGAAAGATTCTGAATGCAGTTCAAGAATGCTTCTCTTTTTACCTGATTTGCAGATAATCTTGAGAGGTGAAATCTGCCCCTGGGAGGAAGGGATTTGAATTCGATCTTGTAACCCTGAAAAACTATGCCCACAGCCCAAGGACCTGGGATATCTTGTAACCATGCCTGATAAAACAGGGATAGTCTGCCCCCCCACTTGATCCGATCCGGGACCGGGGGCCGACCCTTCATGCTGACTTAGACTCAGCTGAGGGTTTCTTTGATTGCTTCCCCTTGTTCCAAGACTGGCTAGATCTCCAAGAAGACTTGGAATGCTCCTGCTTGGAAGCGGAAAAGGACAACAATTTATCTTTACATTGCAAAGTCTTCGCTAAACAAGCAGCACAGAATTGCATAGGCAAATCAATTTGAGCTTCCAGGCATAATAAACATTTGTCACAAGAAACTTGTTCCATGTCCATAATAGCTACAATAAAAGTTCCCCAAATTTATAATAAAATAGAACTTTTACAGAAAGACTACTGTCACTTAAAGTGTCAGTAAACCTTAAAAATAATGTTTTATAATTCTGCACATAGTGCAGAATTATATAACATTATATTAGCGCAAACATTATAAAACATAATATACCCTTTGAATTTTTAAAACAAAACGGCTGTTTTACAAACCCGCTCTCTGTGCTCTTCTGAGCAGGTCTGTTTTTTTCACACAGCGCATCGGGCCAGCTGTATAGTCACAGCCCAGCCCGACCGCGCCATAACACTAAGTGCAGCTCGCTCCTGCTCTGTCTGACAGCAGGAGCGAGCTGCACTGTGTATAATGGCGCGGTTGGGCCGGGCTGTGACTATACAGCTGGCCCGATGCGCTGTGTGAAAAAAACAGACCTGCTCAGAAGAGCACAGAGAGCGGGTCTGTAAAACAGCCGTTTTGTTTTAAAAATTCAAAGGGTATATTATGTTTTATAATGTTTGCGCTAATATAATGTTATATAATTCTGCACTATGTGCAGAATTATATAACATTATTTTTAAGGTTTACTGACACTTTAAGATGTGCAGAATTATATTACATTATTTTTGAGGTTTACTGTCCCTTTAAAGTAGTCTTGCACACAGAGCAAAAATACGTTTAAATGCAAACAGTAAAATAACAAATCTAGACCCCTCTGAATCATGCGAAAGTCTAGAAAAACTGAAAACCAGCAGATCGAGAGTCTCCTTCGAAAACGGCTGAAACACCCACCGCCGCTGTTGGGAGCTAAATTGTGAGTCTTGTGAGTAAGAACAGAAGAACAGTGAGGTTAGACACATTACAATTTTGAAAAGTAATAGTAATTGACCTACACTACAGCATGATATTGTTTCCTTATATCATAATATTTTAAAAGGCTCAGTGACAAAGATTGAAGAAATTTTAGAAACATGAGAGTTAAATACCTGAGTATTCAGTAATATAAGGGATGGTGCAGTCAGCTCTTTAGGACTTGAGAATAAAGAATATAGCCCTGGGATCAGTACTGCCTCCAGATCCTTCACTGACATTTCTGTAAAAATCATTCTAAAGTGCTGGAAATATAAATGTGTGTGTGTCTGTCTGTGTATGTATGTATATATACTGTATACGCACACACACATATATATATATATATATATATATATATATATATATATATATATATATATATATATATATATATATATATATATATATATATATATACACACACACACACACACACACACACACACACACACACACACACACACACACACACACACACACATATATATATACACACACACTGTGCTGTGCTGAGAGATGTAACTCTAAGCTGACATTTTGTCAGACAAAACTATTCATGGACCAGCCCCTCCTACATAACCTCTTGCCCTGCAGCATTCAAGGAACAACAGAGGTAGCATGCAGAGTACAATTTAACTCCATAGCTACCAAAAAGGGCTGCAATGCACTTTTTGGGAATAAACTACAGTCTTTTCTGGTAGCTAATGAGTTACATTTTTCTCTGCATGCCACAGTGTTTTTATGCACATTGCAGGGGGAAGGGTCAGCTGGGTCCTCACCTTTGACAGCACTGAACTTGCCGTACCAGACGAATATTTAAAAAGAAGTGGGATAAACAATCTTACTTACCCTCTTAGATCTCCACGTGTTACTTGCAGTTGCTGCCACGGAGGAAAGCTCTCTATAGTCCAGCCCCAACACGTCACATGCATGTACTGAGCTGACACTCCCAGGATTAGTATTGGGTGACGTGCTGGTGTATTATAAATTTTTGCTACCTGTTAGATTTTGCGCAGTGACGTTGGTAGCAAAATCTAATGGGCAAGAAAATATACAATTAAACGGATATACTGTCTGCAGCAGAGGTGCAGACAGACAACCTGAAAGAGGCGCCAAGGATTCTAAAAAATTAAACTAGTGATGGTGATAATAATGTGAGAATATAGCAACAATAGTTAGTCAAAGAAAGTTAATCATAAAATGTGCTATATAAATATGCTGTGAAAATAAAATAGAAATAAAAAAGTTCAGATCTCTAAAGTGAATATCAATTCAAAACTTGAAGTAAAAATAATATATATAGTTTGACATAGAAAAAATAATATGTCAAAATTAAATTAAAATCAGTCACAATAAGTGATCATACTAAAAAAATGAAATTAAATAAACTAAAATAGAATTAAAATAAAAAAATAAAAAAATTTGTGTTACGGATATGTGGCAATGTCCCCGCAAAATCTAATCAAAAATCAAATTAAATCAGAGCATAAACCACAAATAACAGATAGATTGCTATTGCAAATGAGAGGCAGGGTCCACACAAAGTTAAACACAAATGAGTGTTACGGATATGTGGCAATGCCCCCGCAATAATTAGTCAAAAATCAAATTAAATCAGAGCATAAACCACAAATAACAGATAGATGGCAATTGCAAATGAGAGGCAGAGTCCACACAAAATTAGGCAAACTGTCAGAGTTAGCTTAGAGCATATACCACATATAACGGATATGTAGCAATGTCCACACAATAGTTTCCAGGCAGCTCCTCTGGTGCATCGTGCCCTGACACAAGATGGCAATCTACAACAGAAAAGACAGAGGGCACCACATAGTGCAGATCAATTAGTAAAAAAAATTGAAGAAGAGATGTATACGTAGCAGGTATCTCACTCACTTGGTAGTAAGCACTGATGTGCAATACAAGCAGGCCGAGTCCAAAGAGTCGCTCGGCAGACTCACCAGGCACCTGGAACAGATGGTCTTTGTTGTCCTGGCAACAAGAGAATCAGGAGCGGTGCAGTTCCCAAAGGACTTCTTTGCTGTTACACAACTGTTGTTAGGTGGATAGCAGTCTCTGCTAGTTTGGCAGCAGCAGCACTTAGGTAACAAGTGCAAATGGACATCAAACACAGTGCAACAAATGCTTCAGATATGATCAGGAGTACAGCAGCAATGAAACAGATTCAAAAGGGTTTAATACAGCATAAAAGCATATAAAAACAAGCAACGCGTTTCTCCGTGTCCCAGCACGGTTTCATCAGTTGTGTAACAGCAAAGAAGTCCTTTGGGAACTGCACCGCTCCTGATTCTCTTGTTGCCGGGACAGCAAAGACCATCTGTTCCAGGTGCCTGGTGAGTCTGCCGAGCAACTCTTTGGACTCGGCCTGCTTGTATTGCACATCAGTGCTTACTACCAAGTGAGTGAGATACCTGCTACGTATACATCTCTTCTTCAAATTTTTTTACTCATTGATCTGCACTATGTGGTGCCCTCTGTCTTTTCTGTTATAAAAAATCTAATGGGGTAGCAAAAAATTAAAAAACACCGGCTGCTGCAATCGGTACTCTCCTTTTCCCATAAATACCTTTGTGTGTGTGTTACTGCCCTACTCGCTCCAACTCCCCTATAGGCACTCCCAGAGGGTAGTCATATGTGTGCTGAATCCTCAGTGGTGCCAACCATAGCAAGACACGGAGTCACTAGGGGTTAGTGTCACCCCTCCCCAAGGTGTCACCTGGTGCGGTCTGCACCCCCTTCACCCCCCCTAGTGATGCAACTGACTTAACAGCTTTGCTGTGGTGCTTTTTGCCTCCTCCTGCTGGCCAGGAGTGATATTCCCACTAGTAATTGAATGATGTCATGGACTCTCCATATCTTAGAAAAGAAATGTATTTTCATATAATTCTGGGGCCTTTAAAGATAAAGAGGAAAAGAAAATAGAACAACATTTAAAAATTAAATGTGCCATCGTCCATCCTTTTAACTATGTTTTAACTTTCTACATCTGCGAAGTGACTTCCGTCTGAGGGAGGGGCTTAGCAAGACGCTCGCAGTTGGCGTCTCGAGTGCTCCATCTGCACACAGGCCCTTCTCAACTTTCCACGGCCGTTGAGGCGCTGTTCACCCTGGCCAAGATCGTGTCCGGACTGGAGGGAAACACTCCCCACACCGAAAGCACCATCCAGATTGCGGGAAGTCCGATAGCCACATAGACTCGCTGGCTAGAGTCATTGGAGGTACGAGCAGCCAAACCAAGTTGCAATACTGCCCTTACAGTGCTCCCCGGACCCCGGTGGCTGGAGAAGAGGTGAGGCGGCTGACCCCGACCACGCCGGTCTTCAGTTCCGGGATAGGAGACAACTTTCAAAAATTTGCCAGTGAGATTCCGGTAAGGTTAATTTCTACTTACCAGCCAGGTACACCGGATAACCTCCCAGAACCTCAGGGGCAAGGAAAGAAGCCAAAGAGAGACGGATCACTGTCTTTTCATATTTCCCCTTACTTGTGGCTAGCAGCACCTAGGCCCTGCAGAGGCTTGTGATTGCTAGAGGTATAACAGCCCTATCGTTGATGATCCATCGATCCAGCAAATAAAGGAAAACGGAGGAGAAGGGAAAAGGGAAAAAAAATAAAAATAATAAGTTTTATTAGTTATGCTATCTTTTTGTACCCCCTTTTTATCTCCCTGTTGGCATTGAATATATACAAGACTGAGTGTTTAAGTGTCTACCAATATACATCTTTGCCCTGCTTTGATAAAATGAACATAAGGTAATAAGGTTACAAGGGAAAAAAAAAAAAAACATCCCCGGGACAGTCCCCATTGGTGTTAATAACATTGAGAGTTGTCCATACAAGTATATTATAAATATCTCTGGGACTGCCTTGGTTAATGGAGTAAAGATTCAAAAGTTGTGTATATATACAAATTTACTACAAGCAAGTTATTATTAAGAACGGTAAGCCAAAGGAGTTCTGTTGATTTACTGATCTGTCTACGTTAAAGTCACCAAGGATTACTCATGATTGCCAGTTTCTATGAGAGACTATTCTTTGGCCTTTATTGCAGATAATTGGAACGTTGTGGTTGGCAAATGCTGAGGCTATATGTGATGGGGTTTTTTTCTCTCTTGCCAGGAAGGTTGTGACTTGAAGCTAGTTTTTGCATTAATAAATAGGAGCTCTATATTTTAGTTTTGTACTACAGATATATGCCTGTACAATACTGGTTAAAGTGTGTTAAGCACTAGGCTATTATAGCTTATAGTATTTAAAGGTCATACAAATCTCAGCCTGAGAAGATCAGGCTATCTCTTAAGCCTGATGAAGTTTTTCTATAGTTGGAGGAGTGGGTATTGGTATCTATAGGTATCTATAGACCTAGGTATAAAAACCATAAAAAAAAATATATATATATACACAATACCAAACCAGTTCCTTGGTTATATATATATATATATGATTTCTCTTGTAAGATGTATCGAGTCCACGGATTCATCCTTTACTTGTGGGATATTCTCCTTCCCAACAGGAAGTGGCAAAGAGAGCACACAGCAGAGCTGTCCATATAGCTCCCCCTCTAGCTCCACCCCCCAGTCATTCTCTTTGCCGGCTCTAAGCAATCGGAAGGGTAAAGTGAATGTGGTGTTAGAATTGTAGTTTTTATTTTCTACAAGCAAGAGTTTGTTATTTTAAATGGTACCGGTGTGTACTATTTACTCTCTAGCAGAAAGTAGATGAAGATTTCTGCAGGGAGGAAGATGATTTTAGCAGGTTGTAACTAAAATCCACTGCTGTTCCCACACAGGACTGAGGAGTACAAGAGAACTTCAGTTGGGGGGAACGGTTTGCAGGTTAGGCTGCAATAAGGTATGTTCAGTCATTTATTTCTAGACAAGACTGTGAATAATGCAAGAAAAGACTGTTAATATCCCCATGAGGGAAGGGTAAGCTGTGTTCAGAGACTAAGTATGGAATTTCAAGCTTACATAACAGGGCTAGTTTATGCTGGTTGACACTACTTCAGGGCAAACGGTTTTTATTGAAAATATCGTTTTTTGAGACACTTTGAAGGTTCCTTTGGGTTTCTTTCAGGGGTTGTTATCCACATGGCTATTACTAAAACACTTGGGAGTGTTTATTTAGGCCTCACAAGCACCGGAGTGAGGTGGGAGGGGCCTAATTTCGCGCCTCAGATGCGCAGTTATTTTGACTAAAAGTTCAAGCTGTTTTCACATGGAGGGTCCTGCTGCAGTTTGAGGGCCTATAAGAAGCTTTTTCCCCACAAATCTGGTTCCCAAGGGCAGGTAGGGCCACAGCAGAGCTGTGGCAAGGTGCTGAAGTTTCTTTTACCATTTTTTTTTGGCTTCTGTCGATCCGGTTTGGGCATTAAGGGGTTAATTGGTTATATTGCTACTGGTGCAATCTTACTAATGCTTTAGGTACATACTGTAAAAATTTCGAAAAGTTTGCTGCATTTTTTCACTGTTTTGCAAAATTGTGTGCCTTTTTTATCTCTTAAAGGCACAGTAACGCTTTTTTTCAAAGTGTGTTTTTACTTGATTAAAGTGATTTCCAAGCCTGTTTATATTACTACTAGTCTGTTAAACATGTCTGACACCAAGGAAAATCCTTGTTCATTGTGTTTAGAAGCCATGGTGGAACCCCTCTCAGAATGTGTCCCACTTGTACTGATATGTCTATACACTTTAAAGAACATATTGTTGCACTTAAAAATGTGGCTCAAGATGATTCTCAGACAGAAGGTAACGAGGTTAGCCCGTCAACCTCCCCCCAAGTGTCACAACCAGTTACGCCCGCACAAGCAACGCCTAGCACCTCTAGTGCGTCTAACTCTTTTACCTTGCAAGACTTGGCGGCAGTTATGAATAATACCCTCTCTGTGTTCTTATCTAAACTGCCCGTGTTACCTGCAAAGCGTGATAGCTCAGTTTTAAGAACAGATAACGAGCATTCTGACGCTTTAGTAGCCGTATCCGATATACCCTCACAACACTCTGAAGTGGGGGCAAGGGATGTGCTGTCTGAGGGAGAAATTTCCGATTCAGGAAAGGTTTCTCCTCAGACAGATTCAGATACGTTGGCTTTTAAATTTAAACTAGAACACCTCCGCTTATTGCTAAGGGAGGTATTAGTTACTCTGGATGACTGCGACCCTATGGTGGTTCCAGAGAAATTGTGTAAAATGGACAAGTACCTAGAAGTTCCTGTTTACACTGATGTGTTTCCGGTCCCTAAGAGGATTGCGGATATCATTGCTAGGGAGTGGGATAGACCAGGTATTCCCTTCGTTCCCCCTCCTGTTTTTAAGAAAATGTTCCCCATATCTAAACCCATGCGGGACTCGTGGCAGACGGTCCGTAAGGTGGAGGGGGCTGTTTCTTCACTTGCTAAACGCACAACTATACCAATTGAAGACAGTTGTGCTTTTAAAGACCCTATGGATAAAAAATTAGAGGGTTTACTTAAGAAAATTTTTGTTCAACAAGGTTTTCTTCTCCAACCTATTGCGTGCATTGTTCCTGTAACCACTGCAGCTGCTTTCTGGTTCGAGGCGCTGGAAGATGCGCTCCAGACGGAGACCTCATATAAGGACATTATGGACAGAATTAAGGCTCTTAAGCTGGCTAATTCTTTTATCACAGATGCCGCTTTCCAACTAGCTAAGTTAGCGGCAAATAATTCAGGTTTCGCAATTTTAGCGCGCAGGGCGCTATGGCTAAAGTCCTGGTCGGCCGATGTGTCGTCAAAATCCAAACTATTGAACATCCCTTTCAAAGGAAAGACCCTCTTCGGGCCTGAATTGAAAGAGATTATTTCAGAAATCACTGGGGGAAAAGGCCATGCTCTCCCCCAGGACAAGTCCTTCAAGACAAAGAACAAACAAAATAATTTTCGTTCCTTTCGGAATTTCAGGAGCGGTCTCGCTTCATCCTCCCCTGCTGCAAAGCAAGAGGGTAACGCTGCACTACCCAGGGCAGCCTGGAAACCTTACCAGGGCTGGAACAAGGGTAAACAGGCCAAGAAGCCTGCAGCTGCCTCCAAGACAACATGATGGGGTAGCCCCAGATCCGGGACCGGATCTAGTAGGGGGCAGACTCTCTCTCTTCGCTCAGGCCTGGGCAAGAGATGTACACGATCCCTGGGCCTTAGATATTGTATCCCAGGGATATCTTCTAGAATTCAAGGACTCCCCTCCAAGGGGAAGGTTTCACATTTCTCGTCTTCAGACCAGACAAAGAAAGAGGCTTTCTTACGCTGTGTAGAAGACCTACATACAATGGGAGTGATCCACCCAGTTCCAATTGCGGAACAAGGGCTGGGTTTTTACTCAAACCTGTTTGTGGTTCCAAAGAAAGAAGGAACTTTCAGACCAATCCTGGATCTCAAAATTCTAAACAAATTCCTCAGAGTCCCATCATTCAAGATGGAGACCATTCGGACAATCTTACCAATGATCCAGGAGGGTCAATATATGACCACCGTGGATTTAAGGGATGCGTATCTGCACATTCCTATCCACAAAGATCATCACCAGTTTCTCAGGTTCGCCTTTCTGGACAAGCATTACCAGTTTGTGGCTCTTCCTTTTGGGTTGGCCACTGCTCCCAGAATTTTCACAAAGGTGCTAGGGTCCCTCCTGACGGTTCTAAGACCGCGGGGCATAGCAGTGGCACCTTATCTAGACGACATCTTAATTCAGGCGTCGACTTTCCAAAGAGCCAAGTCTCACACGGAAATCGTATTGGCATTTCTGAGGTCTCACGGGTGGAAGGTAAGCATCAAAAACAGTTCGCTCTCCCCCCTCACAAGAGTTTCCTTCCTAGGAACTCTGATAGACTCGGTAGATATGAAAATATTTCTGACGGAGGTCAGAAAGTTAAAACTCTTAACCACTTGCCGAGTCCTTCATTCCATTCCTCGGCCATCTGTAGCTCAGTGCATGGAGACAATCGGACTAATGGTAGCGGCAATGGACATAGTCCCTTTTGCACGGATACACCTCAGACCACTGCAACTATGCATGCTCAAACAGTGGAATGGGGATTATGCAGATTTGTCTTTTCAAATACAGCTGGAACAGGGGACCAGAGATTCTCTTCTCTGGTGGTTGTCTCAGGATCACCTGTCTCAAAGAATGTGTTTCCGCAGACCAGAGTGGATCATCGTAACGACCAACGCCAGTCTGTTGGCCTGGGGTGCAGTCTGGGACTCCCTGAAAGCTCAGGGCTTATGGTCTTCTCCCGATAAACATTCTGGAACTGAGGGCGATATTCAACGTGCTTCAGGCATGGCCTCAGCTAGCTGCGGCCAAATTCATCAGATTTCAGTCGGACAACATCACGACTGTAGCTTACGTCAATCATCAAGGGGGAACAAGGAGTTCCCTAGCAATGACGGAGGTAACCAAAATAATCAGGTGGGCGGAGAATCACTCCTGCCATCTCTCAGCAATTCACATCCCAGGAGTAGACAACTGGGAGGCGGATTTTCTAAGTCGTCAGACTTTTCACCCGGGGGAGTGGGAACTCCACCAGGAGGTATTTGCCCAGCTGACTCAGCTATGGGGCACTCCAGAATTGGATTTGATGGCGTCCCGTCAGAACACCAAACTTCCTCTTTACGGGTCCTGGTCCCGGGATCCCCAGGCGGTGCTGATAGATGCTCTAGCAGCGCCTTGGTCCTTCAATCTGGCCTATGTTTTTCCACCGTTTCCTCTCCTCCCTCGTCTGGTTGCCAGAATCAAGCAGGAGAGGGCTTCGGTGGTTCTGATAGCGCCTGCGTGGCCACGCAGGACCTGGTATGCAGACCTAGTGGACATGTCATCTGTCCCACCATGGACGCTACCAGTGAGGCAGGACCTTCTAATACAAGGTCCTTTCAAGCATCCAAATCTAATTTCTCTGCGTCTGACTGCTTGGAGATTGAACGCCTAATTGTATCAAGGCGTGGTTTCTCTGAGTCGGTTATTGATACCCTGATTCAGGCTAGAAAGCCTGTCATCAGGAAAATCTACCATAAGATTTGGGGAAAATATCTTTTTTGGTGTGAATCCAAAGGTTACTCATGGAGTAAAATTAGGATTCCCAGGATATTGTCTTTTCTCCAAGAAGGATTGGAGAAAGGATTATCAGCTAGTTCCTTAAAAGGACAGATATCTGCTTTATCTATTCTTTTCCACAAAAGTCTGGCAGAGGTACCAGACGTTCAAACATTTAGTCAGGCTTTAGTCAGAATCAAGCCTGTTTATAGACCTGTGGCTCCGCCATGGAGTCTGAATTTAGTTCTTTCAGTTCTGCAAGGGGTTCCGTTTGAACCTTTACATTCCATAGATATTAAGCTTTTATCTTGGAAAGTTTTGTTTTTGGTAGCTATCTCTTCTGCTCGAAGAGTATCAGAGTTATCTGCTTTACAGTGTGATTCACCTTACCTGGTTTTCCATGCAGATAAGGTAGTTTTGCGTACCAAACCCGGTTTTCTTCCTAAGGTTGTGTCTAATAAGAATATTAACCAGGAAATTGTTGTTCCTTCTCTGTGTCCTAATCCTTCTTCGAAGAAGGAACGTCTGTTACACAATCTTGATGTGGTTCGTGCTTTAAAGTTCTATTTACAAGCAACTAAGGATTTCAGACAAACAACTTCATTGTTTGTTATCTATTCTGGTAAGAGGAGAGGTCAGAAGGTGACTGCTACCTCTCTTTCCTTTTGGCTGAAAAGCATCATCCGTTTGACCTATGAGACTGCTGGCCAGCAGCCTCCCGAAACAATTACTGCTCATTCTACCAGAGCAGTGGCTTCCACATGGGCTTTTAAAAATGAGGCTTCTGTTGAATAGATTTGTAAGGCAGCGACTTGGTCTTCGCTGCATACTTTTTCCAAATTTTACAAATTCGATACTTTTGCTTCTTCGGAGGCTATTTTTGGGAGAAAGGTTTTACAAGCAGTGGTGCCTTCCGTTTAAGGTACCTGTCTTGTTCCCTCCCTTCATCCGTGTCCTAAAGCTTTGGTATTGGTATCCCACAAGTAAAGGATGAATCCGTGGACTCGATACATCTTACAAGAGAAAACAGAATTTATGCTTACCTGATAAATTACTTTCTCTTGTGATGTATCGAGTCCACGGCCCGCCCTGGCTATTAAGTCAGGTAGTGTTTTTGTTTAAACTGCAGTCACCACTGCACCCTATGGTTTCTCCTTTTTCTTCCTAAACTTCGGTCGAATGACTGGGGGGTGGAGCTAGAGGGGGAGCTATATGGACAGCTCTGCTGTGTGCTCTCTTTGCCACTTCCTGTTGGGAAGGAGAATATCCCACAAGTAAAGGATGAATCCGTGGACTCGATACATCACAAGAGAAAGTAATTTATCAGGTAAGCATAAATTCTGTTTTTTTAAGATGTGTATTAAGTATATAAATATCAGCTTACCTGAATATGCTAATAAGTAATACCTATATGCTGGGTTATTGAATAAGATACTATTGTAGGAAAATTCCTGAGTAATATCTTTAATATCTTTAAGAAACAAAGCAAATATTAGGCTACTCACAGACTATGTTTCGTAATGGTTAAGTAAATGTTAGCCTTGATGATTTAGGTATATATCTATTTGCTCTGTGCTGGGTGAAGAACTCTCTTGGTATAAGGCTGACTATAGATATATTAAACTACTTATACACTAAGATATATTATTATAAATTCTTTCATAAATAAATATGTTCCATGGATATTTATAATTACAACGCTTTAAGAAATGAATTAAGTAAATAAACTCAAAAGTCGGTTGAGTTAACCTAGTAGGTAATATCCATAAGGCATAGAAATCAAATAGGATACTAGGGCAAGAAGATTATTCGAATATTACAAAGGTAATCTGTCATACCTGTTCTATTTTGAGTTATCACTGCAGTAAAACAGGATAGTTATTGTTATATAAGAGAGACAAATTATAGCCGGTGTCCAATAGGATATTATTAAACCCTACATAGTGCACAAGAATATAGGAGTAGCTATCCCTATACTCTCACCTTCACTTATAGCCTTCTATCAATAGGTAACTAATAGATATTAGTTTTGCACACACACTAACTCTCTTGTCAGTAGACTCAATATACTGAAACACATACTGTTTTAGAATCTGCTTTTTTTTAGCAGACAATCACGCTACTCACTTTTTCTTTTCCTCTTTCTTTCACATTCTGCTTATTTCCTTCACGGCTCCCCTCTCTGTTTTCTCTTTTTTATTTTTATGGACACATTTCTAGAGATTAGTAGAAGTGATACAGCCACCATGCCTCCAAAAAATAAGGACAGAAAGGCTAGGACAAGTATAAGCAGTGCAGAGACAGGAGTGGTGGATTTCGCACCTGGTTCCAATACTGTCATCGACACAAATAATCTAGTAAAATAAATATCTGATATTTTTCTGCTACAGTTTGAAGGAGTCAAAATAGAGTTAATGACCCTAACAAATGAACTTAAACAAGTGTCTAGTAGACTAGGAGAAATTGAGAATAGAATATCTGACCTAGATTACCTACAGCATACGCAACAAACTATACTAAATGCTCAGACTAAGACTATAGAAGTTTTGCAATCAAGACTAGATGACTTAGAGGATAGGTCAAGGAGAAATAATTTGAAAATAGTAGGACTTTCAGAGACTTCTGAATTTTCTGATCTTATGAAATTTGTCAAATATACATTACCAGAAATTCTTGATATGCCCCAAATTAGCTCGGAGATTGCAGTAGAAAGGGTTCACAGACTGGGAACAAATTTTAAAAAGGACAACCCCACAAAGGCCTCACTTCCATTGAGTCGTTAAAAATGGAGCCGTAAGCTACCGAAGCGGCCGACAGCTAAAAGTAATTTACGGCTCCATTTTAGTACCAGGTTTCCATTGAAAAGATTAGCGTGTTGCAGCGCAGTTGCTCTTTTCGTGTAGCTGTAAGTTAACGTTGTGTTAACGCTTCCATCTGACATCGGATTTTTTGAAAATCAATTAGTTGCTAAGGTAACCCGACCTTACGCTATAGAATTTACGTTTAACGTCCGTGCTTCTTACCTGTGATCGCCTCTCAAGAAAAATAAAGATACACTTATCCATATTTTTAATAATCAAATACTATTTTTTAATATAATTATATTTACCACTTGATAAATATAAGTAATATGTATTGCTGCCCTAGGCATAGGTCTAGTTTGCATTCTGTAGATATGTTCTTGCATATATTATTATATTTAAATATATACTGATATTTCTATTAGAATGTAAGTTTAACTATTCCTATACATGAGACAACAATAAAAATTACTTATAACAATTTATTTCTACATTAAAACACTTGCATTATTTGCAAGTTTTATAATTTCAATAGAAAATAGGTCTCAAAAAGCACAATTTTCCTCTTTTACACCTAGTTGAGCTGGGTGTAATATTTCTCAATGTATCGACAGCCTCCGACAGTATATTAACGGTTTGCGCTTTCATTGGAAACCTGGTATAATTTATTGATTAACGGCTTCTATTACTTTCTATGGGACGCAAAGATTTTTTCGGCAGCCGGAGTCCAGCTACTGATATTGAGGTATAACGCCCCATTGGAAACAGTCGATAAACGATATTGCTTTCGACAGCATATTTAACGGTTTGTGAGTGCACGCAAACTGAATTACGACTCAATGAAAGCGAGGCCAAAGTCTAAAAGACCAGTCCTAATAAAAATTTTGAATTTCCAGGACAAACAGAAATTTTTATCTTATTACAGGAAAAAAGCTATTGTAGAAATAAATAAAGAACGTATATTTTTATTTCAAGATTTTGCGGAAACAGTAAATAGGAGGAGGATAATGGCTCCTTGGTGCATGCAGTTGATCAATGCAGGCTATCAAGCCACATTGATATATACCGCAAAAATCCAAATTTATTTAGATAATAATATAACTATGCTGAATAAAGTAGAGGAGGTTAAGCAGTTTATGGAAAATAACAAACTACAGTAGAAAAATGTGTAGACAAACCTACAGATCAATTAGATGGGTATGGTTGGGCTGCTCTGTACCCCCTCCTTGCTCTTTTTGTCTCTTTCCCCTGTTTTTTTCTTTTCTCTCTCCTGGTTCTTCCCTCTCTCTTGTTGTCCCTCTGGGGGTATTTTGATTGGGAGCTTATACCGGTGTAAATGAAAAAGTCAATTAACCTGCTCTCTTGGAATGTGGGGGGATTTTCCTCCCCTGCCAAGAGAAAAAAAATAATTCACCACCTTAAAAGCCATAAACCAGATATTGTTTTCCAGCAGGAAACGCACTTGAGCCTACAGGAAGCGGAGAAATTAAGAATAGGGTGGATTGGGGAGGTAATAGCGACACCAGCAATAAAAAGAAAGAGGGGAGTCGCATGTATTTTTAACAAAAATCTAGATTTCCATTTGATATCTCAATATAAAGATGTGGAGGGAAGATATTTGATCCTAGAAATAGAGATCAATGAGTGCCGCTTTACGCTATGTAATCTTTATGCACCAAATGAATGTCAGACAGAATTTTGGGATAATTTATATGCTAAATTAATTAACTCAATAGACACTAAATTGATCATTGGGGGAGATTTTAATAGTGTATTTACACCCAGCTGGACAGACTTAAAACTAGTGGTTCATATAGGTCTAAGAAAGAAGCTAAGATATTGGCCTCCTTTTCGAAAAGCCTAAAACTTAGAGATATATGGAGAATTCAACATCCAGATGAGAAAATGTTTACATGTGAATCTAAATCATATCGTACACTCTCATGAATAGACATGTTCTTAGTGACTGAAAGGTTACTACAGTTAGAAATCAATTCAGATATAAAGAGCATATGCGGTAAATTTTTCTTCCCCTCTTTTCTGCATTCTAGTATTAGCTTTAGAAATTGGATGATCCAAAAATGGAGGGACTACGCCTCTCTGAATAAAGATAATCTGTCTAAAATAGAAATATTTTGGGAGGCTGCGAAGGCCTATCTTAGAGGGGAAATAAAGGCGTATATGGTTAAAAGGAAAAGAAAGTCAAGATCAAGGGAACTACAGCTGACAAACCAACTTAAAAATAAATTTACTAAATATATAGATGACCCTAACAGGGATACTTGGGTGACTTATCAAAAGGCAAAAACAGAGAGGGGAGGTCTTTTTAACCCAACACCAGATCCAAGAGGATCTTAAAAACAAAGCAATTTTTGGTAGTTTTTCCCAAAAAAACGGCTAGAATGCTATCAAATATATCTAAAAGTAGGAAGAAAAACAATTATATTGGGACAATTGTATCTGAGGGTATCAAATATAATACCCCAAAAGACATAGACTATTTCAGCTATTTTTTCAAAAATTATATTCTCCTGTAGAAGTTAATAAGGAGGTGAAAGAATGCTTCTGGAAAAATCTTAAAGTACCAAAAATATCTCCAGATCAATTAGCTTCAATTAATAAAGAGATTACAGTAGAAGAGACGCTAAAGGCAATTAAAGAGTCAGCCATGGGGAAGGTTCCAGGTCCTGATCAATTGCCAAGTGAATTCTATAAAGTGCTCTCAGATACAATTGCTCCCACTATGACCAAGTTATTCAATAAATATTTTTTATACCGATATAAACCTTCCAAATCTTTTACCGCATCAAATATTACACTTATCCTTAAAAAAAGATAAGGACCCTAATTCAATGGATTCTTATAGACCTATCTCACTACTCAATAGTGACTATAAGATTTTAGCAAATATCATAGCCATGCGTCTCAAAAAGGTTATAGGAGATAGTATTCACCCAGATCAAACTGGATTTATACCAGGTAGAACAGCTCAAAAAAATATAAGAAAAGCAATGACTTTAATTGAATATACACTGGCATCACATAGGACAGAGTCAGGCACAAAGCAAGATTTTGCATTGTTAACGGTGGACGCAGAAAAGGCCTTTGACTCTGTCCTATGGGATCACTTATTAACAACCCTAAATAACTTTGACTTTTCAGGTCATTTTTATAATTATATATCTTTATTATATCAGAATCCAATCTTGTATCTTAGTATAAATAATATTTTTTCTCCACCTATAACTCTTTATAAAGGAACAAGACAGAGGTGTCCCCTTTCCCCGCTGTTATTTAATATAGCCATTGAACCCTTAGCGATAAAAAGTTGTGAAGAATTGGAGGGTATAAAGATAAAACAACATAAAGCTACATTGTCATTATATGCGGATGACATTCTATTTTATATAAGGAACTCTACTAAAAATATCCCAATCCTAGTGGACATCTTAGCGGAGTTTAGTAAGTTGCTGGATATAAAATAAATCTCTCCAAGTCTGAGATCCTCTGGGTAATTAAAAATAAGAACAGCTTTGTAGAGAATCCATTTAAACCTGCTGAAAAAACTATCAAATATCTTGGAATAAATCTTTCCAAAAACCCAGAAGAATGGTATGATGCAAATTATCCCCCCATATGGAAAAAAATGTCTTTCTGAATTACAGAAATGGAGTAGATTGCCATTGTCACTCTCGGCAAGAATAGCTTTAATTAAAAAAAAATATTCCTTTTACAGAATATCTCCCCCCCCCCTTTTACGCAAGGCGTACATACAAAAATTTAATCTGAAGATGTTCCCGATTTCTCTGGGCCCCAAAAAAATCACGTATTTCTTTACTAAGATTAATGCATCCAAAAGATATGGGGGGATTCGCATTTCTGAATCTCATAAACTATAATTTGGCATGTATGGCCAGAATTGCATTGGACTGGTTGACTAGAGCCAATTATGTTATAAATTATGATATAGAAGAGGCTATGATTGCTCCTTATTCTCTCAAAGCACTTCTACATATAGCTAGACTCAAAGATGCCCGAGAATATTCTTTAAAGTATACAATTTATAATGGAATAAAATATGCAATTTGCTGGAGGTGAAACATTTGCTCTCTAAATACTTACCTATTAGAGGAAACCCAGATTTTGAGAGTGGATGTACATCACCTGTTTTTAGAAAATGTTCGGCAAATGATTTGAATCTACTTATTCCGGTAGTGGACCCAATTACCAAACATATTAAAACATTTGATTCCCTAGCTAGAGAATTTAATTTAGATAAGAGATCCTTCTTTGCTTACCTACAAATTAGACATTTTTATTACAATCAGAAGCCCCTGGAAGGAGATGTTTGGACATTCGGTCCACTGGACATTATTATTAGTAGATTCTCTACAGGTAATTACTCTATCTCACATATCTATAGATTATTAGCACTCAAGGGGGCAGAAACTAAAGTAAACAACCTCTTCCTTAAATGGAAGCGAGACATCCCTGGAATTCATCTGGACCTCTTTCAAAAGAGCTTTGATAGGGTAAGAAAGTATTCACGTAATATGGCAATAAGAGAGTCACATTTAAAACTTCTTTATAGAGCCTACCTGACGCCTAGTAGAATGGGAAAATGGAAGGGGGATATGGCTTGTTATAGATGCAAATTCCCTGCAGCAGATTTATTCCATGTCTTCTATGCCTGTCCAAAAATTGTTAAATTATGGAAGCAAATAGAATTCTGGCTGAATAGATTTTTGCCAGTTAGGATATCCCTTGAGCCTACACATATTTTCTTTTTGGTTCATGAAAAGATACAGAACAAGTTTCTGATTAATACCGCAATTTTATTAGCTAGACAGATGATATTAAGAGTTTAGAAGGATAAAAATGCTCCAAGTATAGCCTCCTTTGTACATAATATAGTATACCAAATGGCTTTGGACCAGAATGATCCATTAATCTTTGAAGAAAAAAAATAAAAAAATTACATGGCAAAATGGGACAAAGTAATTTTAGATCAGCCTAGAGAAGTTCAGTTGCAGTTACTAGGGTATTTTCGTAAGTCACCATTTTTTTTTACAAATTTTCTTTCTTTTTTTTTTTTTCTTCTCTTTGTCCTCTCTTGAGAAAAAGTTTTTAATAATACCAAAGAAGGTATTGTGCATTTATTTGACTCAGAGAATGATCTTATGCTTAGAATTTGATAATTACTGTCAAGTTTAGCTGTAAAGTTTCTAAGTAGTATTTTTTTTTTTCTGATTCTGTATGCATTAATATAGAGAAAGCCATGTGAGGTGTTACAATGATATGTATACATGTATAATGTCATTTTTTCTTTTTTGTTTCTGTGTTTTCTCTTTTTTTATTTTTCAAAAGAAGGAAAATAATAAAAATATATTTAAAAAAAAATAAAAATTCTACATCTGCTTAACGCATTAGATCAGCAGTGACATTTCTTTCGGTTGATTTGCTTTTGGACAGAATCTGAGAATTACCTGGCAATGCCAGACAACTTATTACTCTGGTAAAACGAGTCTTACAGTTATAACATTGACATGACTAAGGACATGGGTCCGAAACATTGTCTTTTTTTGTTAATGGCTGAATAAACACTTTTTATTGTGGTGCTGCTGCTCTCTTTTCATGTGATTATCTGGGGTTATGGTGTAAACCCTGACAGCCAGCACACCAGTTAAGTATTTACCCAGGTGTTGGATTCTTCAATGTTTTGTGGACAGTTACAACATTGGGAAGCCCATTTAATTTACCATTTGGACTGTGTTTTAATTGGGGAAGTGATACCCTGATTTATAAAAGGACAGGAGGCAAATGTCTTTCATGTTTAAAGGGACACTGTACCCAAAATTTTTCTTTCATGATTCCGATTGAGCATGAAATTTTAAGCAACTTTCTAATTTACTCCTATTATCAAATTTTCTTCATTCTCTTGGTATCTTTATTTGAAATGCAAGAATGTAAGTTTAGATGCCGGCCCATTTTTGGTGAACAACCTGGGTTGTCCTTGCAGATTGGTGGATAAATTCATCCACCAATAAAAAAGTGCTGTCCAGAGTACTGAAACCAAAAAAAAGCTTAGATGCCTTCTTTTTCAACTAATGATAGCAAGAGAACAAAGAAAAATTGATAATAGGAGTAAATTAGAAAGTTGCTTAAATTGCATGCTCTATCTGAATCACAAAAGAAAAAATGTGGGTACAGTGTCCCTTTAATGGGAAATGCATATATGCAAGAGGGCATGTAAAAATAAGTTAGAATTTTATTAAAACTCAGTGTAAGCACTTGTAACTTCTGAGACCAAAATATGTTTTTTCACAGAGTAGACTGTGGTTGGATGGGAACAAAAGCCAAGAATTTAGAAATGAAAGTTATAACAGCAGACTGCTGACATCTGGAGTCTGGACAACAATGCAGATACACCTTCTGGACATTAGGATAGTTATGGATTGCTAGACACCAGGAAACACCTGTACACTTTAATGCTGAGAACCAGGATACAGAGGCTGGAAAAAGGACAAAAAAGCTGCTGGCACAGTCAAATGTTGGAAATGCAGCTAACAGAGGCTAGACAGAAGCTAAATCAAGACTCAGCAGGAGATATGTTTGGTTACAGGAGATTAGACTAACTGTACAGTGAAGCCTCAGGGTGCAACTGACAGGAAAACTGCATGTGCACACACCCCTAAAGAGTGCACAAACAAATTAAAGAGATACCACTGGAGCACAGGAAACAGCAGTGACTTGGGCACACTGGTAAGGCTCAGTTATTGATGTGGCAAAGTCCTTTTTTGCCACAGTCTTTGAACCTAGAAGACACATTTATATTATAGACAAACAGTTATGCACAAACTTCAGGCTCCAAAGAAACTTTCAAATCACAATGTTTTGGACATGGGAGCCCTCCTCATCTTAATACATGTAAGTCATAATGATGGTGAAGATGCCTAATTGTTTTGTTGTTTATTTGTCTCCCTTCAAGGACATTTGAGTAGTGTCAATTTCTGATCAGTAGGTATCAGATTACATTTCAACAGGTTATATCAACCAGAGGTAACAAAATATGCCACATCTTCCATGCCTTGTACATTCACTAGATCCAGAAAAAAGCAGCATAATCTTCAAATTCATAGATCAATTACTGAATTCAAAAGTGTCCAACTAAAGACGGGTTTTACTCTTGACTTTTCTAGTAAAGAAAAATGGTGGATCTTAATCCCTATGAGTACATTTCTGTTTTTTATAGATATGAAGGATTCCTAGTTCATATACCAGTGAAAAACCATCATGAGCAGTACCTTCACGTTGCAAAAAGAACCCATTACCATATGGCCCCAGGGATCTTTGAGAAAGTAATGGCTCCACTCATTACAGAAATTTGGAAGATGTTTTTGTTCCAATAAACTGCACAATATCCTGATGGTGGCCTGCTAAGAGAAAGACGCCAATGTACATACACAAGAATCACTGAAGAGTCTGCAGTTTAATGGAAGGATTATAAAAACACCAATAAAAGCCAGGTGACTGCCTTATTGAGAAACCATTTCAACTCTAGAAACAGTATAATGTCTCTCACAACAGAAGATTTAGGATATTATCTCATACCTGCCAATGTGATGCAGTACAACAAGTAAGTCACAATTTTAACAAAGGGCTTCATGTGACATACGGTTACCATATTTAGACCCAGGATAGAAAGAAATTTGGCTGGGGCCAACTTGTAAGAGGTACACGGAACATGTGTTCAGAGTAATCAATTCTGCCCTCAAGCATTATAGAAATGAGAGTAATAACTCAACATTTTAAGGATTCTGTATAAATAGAATCAATAAAGGTACAGACAACAAGATTGCAGTGTCTTACCTATGTTTCCAGGAAGATCAGTCAATTTTTCTTTGCTCAAAAACATGTAGAAGGGACAGCGAACTGTATTTTTTCCTTTACTGTGTTCTCTATTACTTGTTTTAACAGCTGCAGAGTATTGAATGTATTGGAAATTGTTCCTTTGGGTTAATTTTTGTATTTAGAATAGCTGATTTTGTTAATTAAAACTACCACTCATTTAAATAGCCTGAGTGTGAAGGGAAAAACAAATGTCCTTGTGTTATCTCACTCTCTACACAAAGGTAATACTTAGGTATTTAAATGTTCATTTTAGTTGTGGTTTTAATGTACAAAACCAGCTATTTAAATTGCAATAACAAACATAAACAAGCAATTTCCAATAAATGCAATACTCTGCAGCTAATATAACAAGTCATTCAGAAAACAATAATAGATTAGATACCATGTAATACCTCTGTTATTACATGGTATCTAAGCATCTACTGACAGCCCCCTGATCACATGGCTATTTATTTATTATCTATTGACTTGCATTCTAGTCAATTAGTGCTGTGTCCTGCACAACTCCATGGGAGAGAGCACAATGTTATCTATATGGCCCACATGAATTAGCAGTCTCTTGTGAAAAACAAATAAAAAAGCATATGATAAGAGGCTGTCTGTAGTGGCTTAGAAACAGGCAGAAATTTAGAAGTTTAAATGTTATTTAAGTATATTAATTTAACAATGTTGGTTGTGCAAAGCTGGGGAATGGGTAGTAAAGACATTATCTCTCTTTTTAAATAATAATAAATTTGGCATAGTCCTTTTAACCAGCCACTAATCCAATCAGCAGTGCTAATTGCACATCTGAGTCATGTGACTAGCACTGCTGATTGGCTCAGTGGCAGGTTCAGTGCGGGACCAGCAGTGCACTGCAGGTCCCGGGTGGAACATCAACTGTGTGTTTAACCCGTTTAAGAGTTGATAGTCAAAATATTACATGCTCTAATGGATTAGAATTTGTAATTTTTCTACTTTAATGGCCCTTCATCAGGAAAGAAGTCTACTATTTTAGCACATTATTGAGTCTGGTATAACAGTTTAAGTTGATGGCTTTAACACAGTTTTACCATACAGTAAATTTATGTGATGTTAAAATTATTGCATGACTGTTATCAGCAAGGTTTAAATTCCAGCACTTTGATGATACAAGTCTCTGATACCTCAGCCATTGCATGTGTTGAATGGGCACAAAAAACATTGGTCATACCATTTATTTAAATTGTTTGTTCATATCTATCCTTCAAGAAAATGAATTAAACCACATTACAATCTACCTCTGGTACTAAACACTCTCTTGAAGATTTAAGAGGTGTTCCCTCA
This sequence comes from Bombina bombina, assembly GCF_027579735.1. Lineage (NCBI taxonomy): Eukaryota > Metazoa > Chordata > Amphibia > Anura > Bombinatoridae > Bombina > Bombina bombina. Next base: position 613,653,766 of record NC_069500.1, on the reverse strand, counting down.
TGGTATTTTACACTTAAAACCATATTCCTAGTAGATATAACTTTTGGAAGAAAAGTTAGACCAACAAGCTCTTAAGTGGCAGAACTATTTTGTATGGCATAAGGAAAACAAATTGTTTAAAGGTCAGTTCCAGAATCTTTACCCATAGCTGTTGTCAGAGTTTCATGCTGATATTTGCTCTAGGAACTCAGCCAGAGGATATTGCTTGTGAATGATTTTGTATCCAATCCAGTGACACTGTGCTAGACTCCTAGAGTATTGTGGGAGAATGTCAGTCAGGCAGACACCTCTCTGACACTATGTTGCCTGTTGTTTCATATACTAATTTGTATTATTTCATTACACTTAAGAGCTAGCCATATACATATTGCACGGTTGGTCCTCCCAATTTTACAAGTGCTAATGCTTTCAAGTTGAACATAATCTGTTCTATATGATTGAGTATTTGTGCTTTATGGTTTTGGAGTAGCTATATAATGTGGCTCAACTTACTGACCTTTTCCATTCTTAGTTCAGTCTGTCACAGGATTGAAAGGACTTAAGTCATTCTTCTCGTTTTACCATGGAGCATATAAAACTGTTTTATTAGGAAGCACTCTTGTAGGAGTCTCCATCCCAGACTACTAAATTTGCTGGAAGGTATCTTTAGTTTCTTATTACCTTCTGAAGCGTATTATTCTGTCTCCATGCACCAGCAGACAGTAGATAGTTTCAACCATAACACATAGGCCCCAGATCATGATTAATAGGTGTTTTATGTGACTAGTAGGCAGTATTTTTAACAAAGTGTATTTTGTTTTTATTTCAGTTTCATAAGCCCAGAATGGTTACTATGCATTAAAATGTGTGCCCTCTGTAGTAATTCTGCATGGAATCATTAGAAACTATGCACTAAAGGACATATTTATATGGAAGAATCTATATGGAAGACAGAAAAATTGTTACTGAAAAAATCTTTACCAAAATCGATGAGATCATTAGTTTCAGCTCCACCTAAGGTTGCTGTAACTCATCTTTACAAAATGTTTTTTCTCACAGATGACTGTGGGTTTTTTAGAAATATTATGCACAAGAAAATGAAATAAAATCTTAACAAGTCTGTTTTGAAACATGGTGTGATTCATCCAGTTTGGCTACGCTTTCAGTTATCAAAGCTACTAAAGGTTAATTATATTAAAAGGAAATATTTATAATATACAAGGCACACTTTCAGATTTGCGTCAAATAACATTTTTCTGGTCACAAACTGTGACTGTAAGCTATAATGTTTCCTGTTGCTATTGTTATGCTATTGGGTTGCAGATTATTTTTCCAAGATAAATATATTTAATTTACCATTTGAGCTCTTTTATTTGGGAAATAGACATACTTTTTTCTAAGAGAACAGTTCTTTTTCTTTTAAACATTGGATTCATTTTTTGTGTCAGTAGAGTTTCAGGTTCTAAGGAAACATTCCATTCACAAAAGTAAGGGACATGATAAGTTCTTCTCAACTGTAAGTCACAATGAAAGTGCAAAACCCCCCATTTTTCATACAAGCACTATTGCACCTCTTCACAAACATTTTGGTAGAGACAGTTCTTAGATGGGTATTGGATCTGAATGTTATTTCAAGAGGTTAGAAATTAGAATTCAGAAACACAGCACACTTGTACATTCACCACTCCCAACGCATCTAGAAAAGAAAGGCTTACTCTTTCAATACACACATCAAGTTTGGGAAACTCCTTCGCCTAGCACAGACTGCACGTTTGCTCTCAGTTTATTCTCATAGAAAATAAGATGGCTGTGGAGGCTTGTTTTAGTTCTGAGAGCATTGAACAAATTATTGATGAGAAAAAAAGTTTAAAATACTGATTTTTAACGTTCATGAAGCTAATACCTCTAAATGCATTTTAGGTTTCAACAGACCTCAGGGATGTCTAGTTTTATGTGTCAGTGATAATAAATAGCCATGTGCACTGTCTGCAGTTTGTAGTAAAAACACAGCATTACCAGTATGTAGCCCTTCAATTTGATATTTCTTAAGTACAGACAATCTTTGCCAAGGTACTAGTTCCTCTCACTGCAGAAATTTAAGAGTTTTTTTTAAACTCTTAATATCTGGATGACATTCTGTTGATGATTTTAATTCAGAAAAAGAAATATATGTACACACAGATGAAGTGTTAAAGATTCTTTACCTGACATACAGATTTGTGATGGTTGAACTTGGATGGAAATGTTGGGGAAACTGCTGTGACTATCTAAGTGAGACATGAAACATATCCAGTACTGAGAAACTAAACAAGAATGTCTCTATATCACAAGCAATATCTACAATGGAAGATGTAGAGTCCCAATTTAAGCAAAAGCTTACTGTTAGAAGGTCTCTTACCACTTCATAATTATCATCGTACACATTTCTCCTGGAATTGAGTATTCAACATACAAGGCCTTGGAGAGCAAAATCAGACACACACACAATAAAGTCTCCAGCTGCTCTGTTTAATCTTAGCAGGGCTGCAGTTTTTATATTATACATCACATACATCCTAACTTGACCGCTGCTCCATAACTTGTCCGCTGCCTCTGATATAGATGATTATACATATATATGTTTAGATATATACAGATATATATAGGAATATCTATTTAAAAATACATAGTCAATATTCTGCAATGTGCATTGGAATGTGAAATATTTACAGTAAATAGACAGTATAACACTTTATTAAATATGAATAAAATATGAATATCACATAAAAGGGCTTCATGTACTAAGCAGACAGTGAGCTTCCCGCAAATATTTTCACGTCAAAACTCGCACACTCATATGTACAAAGCCATCAACTATGTTCAAAACCGCATTTTTAAAATTGCGAGCGTACTTATCCACCAAACCTCGCTACCTCTCCATTTTTCACTGTAAATAGACAGATTTGACCACCAACTCGCAATAAACGAATGCACTAAAAAATGTATTCATCCGCTCGCTACATTTTCCGCTCCCACCTCGTTATTTTTGCCTCGCCACCTTTTAGGTGGCGGGCAAGGTACAAAACAATAGGAAAGTCAATGTAGACACAAGTAGACATATATAGAAGGCAGTAATATCATCATTGTACTTACAATGTTGATTTCAGCAGCTATGGAGACACTTCTCTATTTGTTTCTTCTCCATGTGATGCAAATCTGGTCTAGAAGACAGAATACTTGAATAAATGTTGTGAATCGATTAGTTAGAAGTAGGAGCATTCGTATCCCCTGTGTATTCCTTCCACGGGTTGGTTTGCACGGCCTTTCTGACCAAGAGATCATAAAAAGATTCCGGCTTGATCGTGAATCCATATTACACCTGTATCGAGAGATAGAAGATTATTTGGAGCCGATGACGGCGTGTTCACGATCTATTCCGGAACTATTGAAACTATTAGCTGCATTGCATTTTCTGGCAACAGGCTCCTTTCAGGCGGTTTCTAGCGTCATTATTGGAATAAGTCAATCAGCATTTTCACGTCACTTAACAAAAGTGAGGATTCTTGGATTTTGAAGTGGTATCTGATCCAGATGAAGCCATATCAAATTTATAAATAAATAATACAAAAATAATGCACTGTATAAACTGATCAAAATGTTTTGAACAATAATAAAGTTGTTTAGAAAAGTTCTGTTCTGACAAATTCTGTTCCCGCGACTACTATGACGTTTCTGACACCTTGCATGTCACGTGTTAATAATTGTCCATGCAATTCTACTGACATTTAAGAACATTAGCTTAGTCGCGGCGAGCAAGGTTTCAAATTTATCAATAATCCACCACTGCTCGCGGCGGACTAGACGTCTCTATTCCTGGGTGGATTTTTTGTACATAGTGACAGCGGACACCATTTCGCCCACGGCGAGTAACAGTGAATTTATCCGCGTCTTCAATGTCAGATTAATTGACAGCTTAGTACATGAAGCCCAAAGATGCTTTTTCATGATTTCCTCTACTTAACTGCAAAGGGCTCCAATGCACTTTTATATATATATATATATATATATATATATATATATATATATATATATATATATATATATATATATATATATATATATATATTTATGTGCACATATGTATTTACAGGTTTATATGTGATGTGTATATTTGTCTGCAAATACATATATACACATATGAATACATAAATACAGTACATCTGTACACATATATAAACACACACACACGCACACACACACATATATATATATACATACATATACATATTTTGACATGTAGAGATATATGTATGTATTTATATGTTAAACCCCTTTGCATACCTTATATCTTTGAGCCCTTATAACTTTTTGTGCAATATTTTTTTTTAAAATAATTTTTATTAGTGTTATTATTGTCATTGCTTTCCCTGACACAAATATCCACAGTCAAGGAATACACAGGTTCTTTGTTGAGATTTTGTTTATTGATCACGTACCAAGTTGATCAACATGGGAGAATTATGCAGACAGCAAATTCTGAATCTGGGCAGTCCAGCATTCAGTTTTAACAGAGTACAACAGGTTACGTAATCAACATGTATCCACCAGTAATATTCTACTTAAAGATCCCTTCATCTGGTTGCTGGGCAAAATACCTATTCTAATACATATGTTTTCCTATACTTATTACAGTTTACAAGAATGAGGAAAAATTCAACAAGTTAGTTTCCATTTGAACCACCTGTTAGCAAAATAGCATACACTCTGTTTGACCTAGCCTAGTTTCCTGTGCACTGGCCTAGTGCACAGAAAACCATTCATGTGACTTCTATCATTTTGAACAGGGAAATAAATACAGCAATTAACTGTTTGTTATCCTACAGATTGTTGCCTGGCCCAGTGTTACATGCAGAGAGGTAACATACTCACATGACAGGAGTTTTCAAACAAGATAGAAGACAAGACAATTAGACACAAATAAAGCATAAGCAAAAATATCCACTGTGGCCTATCTGACTGAAAAAGCCCCCTTAAAAATAACCAGTTACCTCCATTATTTTACATTATGATTGTGACTGTACTTTGCAATGTATTTTTGATGTGTTTTGTGACACTTTTTTGGTTTGTGAAACAGTTATCCAGAGCTCTGAGGATGCAGTAATCATTCTAGCCTGAATCTTGATTGCAATTGCGTTTACTTTCAACTTGTAATGCGAGCGGTAAACCTGAGACATACCAAACACCCAAGATAAACCCCTTTTCGGCCACATGTAACCGTTAATGCGCCACTCGTAATCTGGCCCAATATTTTTAATTATATATAGTTGAGGGAAAAAAGTAATTTATTTTGCCTGCTTTCCCAGTAATTTAACTCAAAAATTGTAATGTTTCCATACCCCCCCAAGAAAGACTGGAATGCATTCTGTGATATGCAGAACCCTGACACTCTTACATGCTTGCACAGTGATTGGCTGACAAGTATAGGAGCTTATTTATATCTCTTCCTAATTGGACACAGCAAAGTAACTAGGTAACAGATAAATAACACTCAAGAGCTTTTTAATTTGTGTGTCTTACAGGACTCCAAAACAATGCAAGATATGCATATATTTATGTTAAAAGAACAGATGACTGGATAAAAACAACTCAGTTTTTCGTGACAGGGTCCTTCACCAGTAAAGACTCCCATTTGAATCTGGATACTACAATGCATTGCCAAGGTATATCAGATACAGTGAGTTCCAGTTCTTAAAGGGCTTAGGGCTTATTCTACAACTACAGTATTATTTTTTGGCTGTGGAAACAGAGAGCCTTCTAAATGCTGTCCGTTGACAATTTGGAACACACCTAATACATTACTTTCTCCCTATCAAGGCTTTTAGCATCAAGCTTTTTCATATTTCTACCTGGGAGTCAGGTAGTGTGGAAGCAAGGCCCAGCCAAAAATCTCAAGTATTAATAACAATATAAACCTAATTGTGCTGAGATAGTTAAACACCGCTTTAGCCAAACCCAAAGTGGAAACCTCTCTCTCTCTCTCTAAGAATCTCCTTAAGTATAATCCTTAATGTGTATTAAACAGGGTGGTGCTCAGGGTAGAGCACAATGTATGTGTTGAGGGCTTTAAAAAACTGTTTTACGTATGAAATATTTATAGAATGCGTTCTTTATCCTTTTAAAATAATTTTAGTTTACATAAACACATATAATATTAAAAATCATACATCTCCCACATGCTTCCAATATATATACAGTGGAAATAAAAAGTCTACACACCCCTGTTAAAATAGGTTTCTGTGATGTAAAAAAATGAGACAAAGATAAATCATTTAAGAACTTTTTCCACCTTTAATGTGACCTATAAACTGTACAACTCAATTGAAAAACAAACTGAAATCTTTTAGGTGGAGGGAAGAAAACAAAAAAAACTAAAATAATGTGGTTGCATAAGTGTGCACTTATAACTGGGGATGTAACTGTGTTCAGAATTAAGCAATCACATTCAAAATCATGTTAAATAGGAGTCAGCATACACCTGCCATCATTTAAAGTGCCTCTGATAATCCCCAAATAAAGTTCAGCTGCTCTAGTTGGTCTTTCCTGAAATTTTCTTAGTCGCATCCTACAGCAAAAGCCATGGTCCACAGAGAGCTTCCAAAGCATCAGAGGGATCTCATTGTTAAAAGGTATCAGTCAGGAGAAGGGTACAAAAGAATTTCCAAGGCATTAGATATACCATGGAACACAGTGAAGACAGTCATCATCAAGTGGAGAAAATATGGCGCAACAGTGACATTACCAAGAACTGGACGTCCCTCCAAAATTGATGAAAAGACGAGAAGAAAACTGGTCTAGGAGGCTACCAAGAGGCCTACAGCAACATTAAAGGAGCTGCAGGAATATCTGGCAAGTACTGTCTGTGTGGTACATGTGACAACAATCTCACGTATTCTTCATATGTCTGGGCTATGGGGTAGAGTGGCAAGACGAAAGCCTTTTCTTACAAAGAAAAACATCCAAGCCAGGCTTCATTTTGCAAAAACACATCTGAAGTCTCCCAAAAGCATGTGGGAAAAGGTGTTATGGTCTGATGAAACCAAGGTTGAACTTTTTGGCCATAATTCCAAAAGATATGTTTGGCGCAAAAACAACACTACACATCACCAAAAGAACACCATACCCACAGTGAAGCATGGTGGTGGCAGCATCATTCTTTGGGGCGGTTTTTCTTCAGCTGGAACTGGGGCCTTAGTTAAGCTAGAGGGAATTATGAACAGTTCCAAATACGAGTCAATATTAGCACAAAACCTTCAGGCTTCTGCTAGAAAGCTGAACATAAAGAGGAACTTCATCTTTCAGCATGAAAACGACCCAAAGCATACATCCAAATCAACAAAGGAATGGCTTCACCAGGAGAAGATTAAAGTTTTGACATGGCCCAGCCAGAGCCCAGACCTGAATCCTATTGAAAATCTGTGGGGTGATCTGAAGAGGGCTGTTTACAGGAGATTCCCTCACAATCTGACAGATTTGGAGTGTTTTTACAAAGAAGAGTGGGCAAATCTTGCCAAGTCAAAATGTGCCATGCTGATAGACTCATACCCAAAAAGACTGAGTGCTGTAATAAAATCAAAAGGTGCTTCAACAAAGTATTAGTTTGCAACCATATTATTTTATTTTTATATTTTTTCTTCCCTCTACCTAAAACATTTCAGTTTGCTTTTCAATTGAGTTGTACAGTTTATAGGTCACATTAAAGGTTTGAAAAAGTTCTGAAATGATTTATCTTTGTCTCATTTTTTTACATCACAGAAACCTGACATTTTAACAGGGGTGTGTAGACTTTTTATATCCGCTGTATATATATATATATATATATATATATATATATATATATATATATATATATATATATATGTATATTTTTTTTAAACAAAACAAGATCAGTTTATGCAGATCAAAAAGTCACGTTAAAAAGAGTCACCAAATATAAAGTTCAAAATCTTATTGCAATAAACCAGTGTTAATTTCGTCGACTAAAATGAGTATAAAACTAAAGAAATTCTGATGACTAAAATATGACTAAAACTAAAATGGCATTTTAGTCAAAAGACTATGACTAAAACTAAATCAAAATTTGCTGACAAAAACATTTTATGCTGGGTGTTATAATCAATCCATATCTAATTACTGCTCTTTTGTCAAATTTATGAAACTTAATTTTATTAAATTTTAAGATAAAGAGATGTTATATACCACAACAGTTAAATCTGTTAAATCTGTATTGCATGCTCAAACCTTAATACCATAAATAAAAGCAGGTTAATAAACCTTTATTCCAGGAGTATATAATGAGTTTAGAAGTTCTAGAGCAGTGCTAATATCGTTGCCGAAATTTTTTCGAATCTGTAAACAATCAATTGATTCTCCCTATAGAAATAAGCATAACCCACGAGTATGGGTTTAAGCTACGCCGTGCCTGTGCTAGCTGCAGAAACTTTTTGTTGTGTTGAGTTACTTGATACTTGTTTTAATTTTCTTTCATGTAATTGGCAAGAGTCCATGAGCTAGTGACGTATGGGATATACAATCCTACCAGGAGGGGCAAAGTTTCCCAAACCTCAAAATGCCTATAAATACACCCCTGACCACACCCACAATTCAGTTTTACAAACTTTGCCTCCTGTGGAGGTGGTGAAGTAAGTTTGTGCTTAGATTCTACGCTGATATGCGCTTCTCAGCATTTTGAAGCCTGATTCCTCTCAGAGTACAGTGAATGTCAGAGGGATGTGAAGGGAGTATCACCTATTGAATTAAATGGTTTTCCTCATGGGGGATCTAATTCATAAGTTCTCTGTTATCGGTCGTAGAGATTCATCTCCTACCTCCCTTTGCAGATCAACGATATACTCTCATATACCATTACCTCTACTGATAACTGTTTCAGTACTGGTTTGGCTATCTGCTATAGGTGGATGGGTGTCTTTCGGTAAGTATGTTTTCATTACTTAAGACACTCTCAGCTATGGTTTGGCACTTTATGTATTAATGTAAATTTCTAAATATATGTATTGTACTTATATTTGCCATGAGTCAGGAATATGTATATTTCCTTTTACAGACTGTCAGTTTCATATTTGGGAAAAGCATTTTTTAGGAAAAAAAAAAAATATTACCTGGGGTATAGTCTTTTTTTTCAAATTGACTGTTTTTTCATTAAATTTCGCGGGCAAAATTAGGCTTGCGAGGGCGCAAACTGCCAAAGTATATTGCGTCATTCTTGGAGCGAGATTTTTGGCGCAAAGTTAAGTTCGATGACGCAAAATTCGTCATTTCCTTTCACAAGGATTGTGCAAAAAAATCAAAGATACTGTACAATAAAATTAACACTAACTTTGCTCTGCAGCTTACTTTCTCTAAAGTGGGCTCTCAAAGGTGAAGGCTAGCCCTTTTAATGCCACTAGACCCTACATAACTGCTCTTGAAAGTTGTAAGCACAAGGCAATCTGAGAATTAGACATCACGCTGCCACTGGGTGCCCGGGACTGAACGGAGGCAGCATTAATATTAATTAGCTTTTATTTACTGTATTTACATATTAATATCAAGTAAATATGAATTTTATAGTATAGTATGGATTATAGAACCTAGTTAGGCCTATTTTTAATAGTAACTCTCAAGCAACCAGAAATTACACTTATCCGGAATCTACCAATCCCCATGGGTGCCGGTTCACTGGGAGTTTACTGTATATATATATATATATATATATATATATATATATATATATATATATATATATATATATATATATATATATATATGTATATGTGTGTGTGTGTTTGTGTGTGTATTAGAGATGACTATTCGATTTTTGTTTCTTTTAAATCTAACATGGGAAAAGTTCAGCTGTAGCTACAATACTTTCCAGAGCATGGAGAACACCTTAAGGTAAGTATTAAGATCTTAAACAAAAATAAATAAATAAATAAAGGAAACAAATGAATACTGATGATTTTCATCAGTATTTTTTCATTTTCTTTATTTTTGTTGGTGCATTCATTCTGATTTTCGTGACGAATATGCATTCGTCTGAAAACCAATGCACATCTCTAGTATATATCATATATACATACACATATGTACACATGGTTAGAGAGGATGAGAGAAGCGCAAACACAGATCTAAGTGTAGATTTAAAAAACTAAATGAGCCCCATATGCTTTATACACGCTACTCACAGGATAGTAGATAAAAATAAGCACATAGATAAAGTTGTATCCTTATGCACAGTCTAATGAAGAAACGATTTCTGTGGCTGTAAACTTTTTATTCAGACAAGCACTAGCTTTGTATTTATAAGCAAGCCGGCTGCAGCAGGTGGAACCTAAATAATGGGAACACACCTTGCCTAGCCTAGTAGGGCAATGCAGTTTCAATACAGGCCAGTGAAGTATAAAACCTATAAAACCCCCTTAGCTATACCGATGCTAGCAACACACTGCCAGCAAACAGAGCTTCACAGGGAATAGTTTTTTTTTCAAGAGTTTTTTTTTTAAGGGTATAAATACTTACTAATTTTCTTTGCTTATAAAGCCACTGACCGGATGTGGAGGTAAGGCTAAAGGGGGAGGTTTTGATTGGATTTTTTAATAGCCAATAAGATCTTCCTTCTTACGGTGAATTTAATTTATATATATATATATATATATATATATATATATATAGATAGATAGATAGATAGATAGATAGATAGATAGATATAGATATATATTGTCTAGGAACATGTTAATAGTTCATTGAAGTAGTACATTTATTCATCACTTTAAAATAAGATTTTAGTTTGTATCAGGCTGGTAAATTTCATAAATGATACTTTGTTATAACCATACCGGTTTCAGATTAAATTTATCAGTTTATGTAATAGATTGAATTAAAACCAGTTAAAAAACAAATGGTTTGTAATGTTAATACTATGTTATAGAATTTTAAAACTAGTATTTGCACAGCTTCTCATGATACAGAAGAAACGCTTTTACCTCCAATAGATTACATCTGAAGGTTTTGTGGGCAAAGAAAAGAACAATCTGTCTAAAAAGCTAACTATATAAAAAAACTCAATAACAGACTTTGAGGCTAAAATACAATTGATTAGTTAAAGAGTATAAAGTTGACCATAGATATAACAACGATCTATATAGAGGCGGTCTTTTACATCATAACAAATATACAACAAATTTGAATAAAATTATTATCAAAATTAAAAGCGATCTATATCAAATTTATATCAAATTTAAAAAACATTTTCATAAAGCGATCCCTACCTGAATAGCATACGTAAAATATTACAAATGTAATTTAAAACTAGTTTTTAAAATTAGTTTCAAATGAAAAATTATTTTATGAAGGGCTAAAATATATGACTCCTTTAGAAAGCAATAATCTTTTGAACTTATTTAAAATCTACTCGGTGATGTATTGATTAAAATGGATAACCCATAAACCATTATATAAAACAACATAGATAACTTGAGGTCTATATGTTGTAAGAGGAGTTGGAAAATTAACGTTGATTGTACATTAGAAAATAGGATTTAATATACTAGATTAATCTCAAACTTTATATATTAAAGAACTAGATAACATTTTAGTTAAAATTAATATTTTATGAAAGCAGTATTGAAAATTATTTTTATATTTATATTTATTATTTTTATGCTGTATGTCTAAAATGCTCTCTATCGTGTAAAGAATGCTTGGATGTCTAGGTCTACATTTAGACCATTAGGTTGTAAGCTGTTTAATATCTTGATCCAATAGGTTTCTTGTTGTCTATTGGTATCCCATTTGTCAATGGGTATCCATTCTACAATTTTAATCTCCAAACTTCTTGGGTCTTGTTGATGAAATGATTTGAAGTGGGCTGATACACTATGAGTCTCTAGTCTGTTTTCTATATTGTTGAGATGCTCTGTAAATCTGTATTTTATTTTTCTCTCAATATAAATAAAATTGCATGAACAGGACAATTGATATACTACATGTGTTGTTGTGCAGGTACACCTATTTTTACACTTAAATTATTTGCTTTTATTATGATTATAGAAAATAGTATGTTTTTTTACTGATGTGAGGGCACATCACACAGTTCTTTACTTTGCAACCACAGAGACCAGGTGCATTTCCAAACCAATGGATATTATTTTCTTTAGCTTTATTCTTTAGTTTGGTTGGTGCCAGATTATTTTTTATGTCTCTATCTTTTCTGAAACGAACTTCAGGAGTTGGGCCCAATATATTCTTTAAGACTGGGTCTAATAATAACACTTGCAAGACTGGGTCTAATAATAACACTTGCAAGACTGGGTCTAATAATAACACTTGCCAGTGTTTATTTAAAATCCCTCTTATCTGATGGTGAGCTGTGTTATATTTAGTTATGAATTGGGGTTTTAAATCTACATTCGAAGTGCTTGTAGTTTTCTTTTTATATTTGATCATAGTTCCCCTATCCATTTTATCTACTTTGTCTTTGGCTTCGGACACAAGTTGATTGCTATAGCCCTTTTCGCTGAATTTTACTGTTAAAATAGCTGCTTCTGTTTCATAATCAGTCTCCTTCATGCAATTTCGTTTTATCAGTTGATATTGGCCCATTGGAATATTATTTTTCCAATGTTTCAAATGGCCGCTCTGAGCATTAAGGAGTCCGTTTCGTTCTGTAGGTTTTCTGTAATATTTTACTGCAACTGATTTGTTTTCATTATTAATAAATAAAGTTAAATCTAAAAAATCTATTGACATATTTGATAGATTATGTGTAAACTTTAGATTGTAATTGTTATTGTTTATATATTTGGTGAATTCTTCCACGCTATTAATGTCCCTTTGCCAGATTACTATAATATCATCTATATATCTATAAAAATTATATATACATCATAAAAATTATGATGTATTGGTTAAAATCGATAACCCATAAGCCATTATATAAAACAACATAGCTAACTTGAGGTCTATAAGATGAGTTGGAAAATTAACATTGATTGTACATTAGAAAATAGGATTTAAATCTAAAAAATCTATTGACATATTTGATAGATTATGTGTAAACTTTAGATTGTAGTTGTTATTGTTTATATTTGGTGAATTCTTCCACGCTATTTATGTCCCCTTGCCAGATTACTATAATATCATCTATATATCTATAAAAATTAAGTATGTGACTGCCATTGGGATTGTTTGCCCATATGTGATTCTCTTCAAAGTCTGCCATATATAAATTGGCGTAAGAGGGTACAAACGTAGTCCCCATGGCAGTCCCCTGTATCTGTTTATAGAACACATCTTCAAATAAAAATAATTATGGTTAAGAATAAAATGCATTGAATCTATTAGAAAATCTACTTGAGTTTTAGGGAGATCACTCTTCTGACATTCAACTCTGACCCTGGCTAAACTTATTTGGAGTCCTTTCCACTCAAATACTTGAAACACAAGAAATCATTTTTAATTTTTAATACAATTTAATAATGCGTTTTACTGTGTATGTATTGTAAATAGTTTACATTCCAAAGTTCTTCACATAGGGGAAAATGTTCTTTGTATTTCTAAATAGATATTCCTACATATCTGTATATAGTTATACCTGTATAGAGCAATAAACATTAGTTTCTTCCCAGTTTGTGCTCTCCATTGAAGTCTATGTGGAACAAGAAGATAGCACGTGTTGGCTTTTGCTTGTGCGCAAACATTTTCTTTTCAGCTTACCTGCGTGCATTAAAAGTTTACTTCTTGCAGTGTTTTTGCGTGAGAGAAAGCACTAAATAATGCACACTTGTATACTGGCCCATAGTGGGTAGCTTTCTTGTAGGTTAGTAAATGATTAGTTTAAAGTCTAGTCAAAAATAAACTTTTATTATTCAGATAGGGCATGTGATTTTAAACAACTTTCCAATTTACTTTTATCATAATTTTTGCTTTGTTCTCTTGGTATTCTTAGTTAAAAGCGAAACCTAGCTAGTGTCATATGCTAATTTCTTAGCCCTTGAAGGCCGCCTCTTATCTGAATGCATTTTGACAGTTTTTGACAACTAGAGGGCATTAGATCATGTGTGCGATATAGATACCATTGTGCTCATGTCAGTGGAGTTACCTAGGAGTCAACACTGATTGGCTAAAATGCAAGTATGTCAAAAGAACTGAAATAAGGGGGCAGTCTGCAGAGACATAGGTACAAGGTAATCACAGAGGTAAAAAGTGTATTAATGTAACTGTGTTGATTTTTGCAAAACTGGGGAGTGGGTAATAAAGGGATTATCTATATTATTAAACAATACAAATTCTGGTGTAGACTGTCCCTTTAAGGTAGCAAAGCATTGATTATGTGAAGAACACAAATGAAGAAGTTTTACTGTCTTAGCAATTAATATTTAGCTAATTAAATATATAGGCCTATATTGAATTATCTATTTTTTAAAATTTGAAATGCACACTGCAGACTTTTCAAGTCTAACCCTGCTACATGTCTTTAACTAATTGGCCACAGCTCATGACAAACTGTACTTTGACAGTGGTGCTGGCCTTGTGTACACCAGTAAAAAAATCCAAATTAGCAAACGTGACAAGTGGTGGGTGAAATTTGGGTATTGAAAAACAATTGCAGCAAACAAATATTATTTTGTTTTAAAAATATTTAAACTTGGTGATATGTTATTTTTATATTAGTGTATTTTAGTTGGTATCTTACAGGTATCTTTAACTTTATATGTCAGGACAATATATCTCCATAGTTCTATTGCGCATAAATATTGAGACTTTGGAAACCTAAGGGAATTTTAGATTTAATGTTTATTATTTCTTCTCTGTATAGTCTGAGATGTCTGGTTTTCGTTGTTTCTCATACAATAGTAAATCATTTTCCCAGCTTATAAAGCACACTTGTGTTTTCCCTAAACTTAAATAAATCTATGCTGACATAACATTCAGTATGAAATCTTTTGTTGAAGGATATATTGAATGTGACAGTGGTTGTTATTAAGAGGCATAAAGTCACTGGCTAGGATTCAATAAAGCTTGCTGTCGCTGTGTGCTACTATTGCAAGATCTGAAAGAGAAAAAAAATACATAAAAATTACAGTAGTTTACTGAGGCGCCGTCACGACATTTTGTGCTGAGATGAAGAGACAGATATAGTTCAGTAAGCACTGGCACCTATATGAAAACAGAATTAGTGAAGCTCTGTTAGCCAGAGATTCTAAGATTGTTCCAGACTCCCTCTCAAGAGCATTGACCTCTGACCTGACATGGACCTCTGACCTTCCATTGTTATAACAAAATACTGGGAGTTACATTTAAAAGGCATCTTCCATAATATACAGATATGGCAATCAAAACACAATTAACCTCTGCCCTCCTCTGAAATTAGCCTCTTGACTGACTACAGATCCCACTTTGCAACCAAGGCCTTAACCCACCTTCTCAACTGTAATTATCCACTAGGTCAAATGAACCATCCATGCAATAAAGCATACGCTCCCTTATGTTATATTAGCCCCTCTAATCATAGTAGGGGAGAAATGGTTGTAATTTTGAGCTCTCTTTATATCGGTTAAAACAACTCAAAAATACATTTCAAGCTTTAGCTAAAACATGCAATAAAAAAGAGAAAAACAAACAAACACATGCCTTTCTCCTTTATTACCCTAAAGGTTCTGGTCTAGCCCCTCTCTGGATCTATTCTCTATTATTTTTTTGAGTGCAGTTGTGGGTACATTTAGCCACCAATCAGCAAGTGCTACCCAGGTGCTGGTCCAAAAATGGGCCGGCTCCTAAGGTTACAGTCGTGTTTTTTAAATAAAGATACCAAGAGAATGAAGAAAAATATAATAATAATAATGATAATAGGAGTAAATTAGAAAGTTGTTGAAAATTACATGCTCTATCTGAATCACGAAAGAAAAAATTAGGGTTTCATATCCCTTTAACATTATCAGATATATATAGAAAGATATATATATATATATATATATATATATATATATATATATATATATATATATATATATATATATATATATATATATATATAATATACATACACACATATATATATATAAATAAGAGAACATTTTTTTCCAAGTGAAGAAAATTGGAATGTTAAATATGCTCTGTAAGTCTAACGAGGTGTTGGGTTAGCGTACATGAACAATTAGTTATCTTAAGGCACATTATGTAAATATTAAATATAAAATATTGAACATAATATTAATAATAATTATTAAAAATTATTGTAGTTACTGTACAACAATATATATATGTATATATATATATATATATATATATATACATAAATGCAATTGATTTTTTAGAATATTTTAGTACATCTATAGTAATTATTTATAGTGACTATTAATGTTTTTCAATATTTTATATTTAATAAATACATAATGCTCCTCAATATATCTCATGTTGGGTTAGTGCACATGAAGTATTAGTGTACTCTGTGCGTACAACCCAAAAGGAGTACACTAATTCTTCATGTGCACTAACCCGACATGAGTTATATTAAGATGAGTTATGTATGACCTAAATATAAAATATTAATAATTAATTTAAATAATTATTATAGATGTACTAAAATATTATAAAAAAGCAATAGAATATATGTATGTATATATATATATATATATATATATATATATATTACAGTAACTAAAATTATTATAGTTATTAATATTTTTCAATATTTTATATTTAATCCTATATAATAAAAGGCCAAGTGTGTTTGTCCGAAGCTGTCATGCGCAGTAGAGACAGCACAAGGACAAACACACCTGGCCTTTGAGTCCCTAGCTGATCTGCGCTCTGCAGCAGAAGTGGGCGTGGCCGAGGCGGGGACATGGTCGACGTGAAGGGGGCGTGGCCGAATGTGAATGGTCGGGAAGGGACGTGGCCTGCCGTAAAGGGGCGTTGCCGGGCGCTGTCGTGCAATAGAGGGGAGAGAGATAGAGAGGGGGGAGAAATAGAGAGGGGAGAGAGATAGAGAGGAGGGAGAGAGGGGGGAGAGAGAGGGGGGAGAGAGAGAGGAGGGGACGAGAGGGGGGGATGAGAGGGGGGGGACGAGAGGGGGGACGAGAGGGGGGGCGAGAGGGGGGGGGCGAGAGGGGGGGGGCGAGAGGGGGGGCGAGAGGGGGGGCGAGAGAGGGTGGGCGAGAGGGGGGGGCGAGAGGGGGGGGCGAGAGGGGGGGGCGAGAGGGGGGGGCGAGAGGGGGGGGGCGAGAGGGGGGGGCGAGAGGGGGGGGCGAGAGGGGGGGCGAGAGAGGGGTATGCCGGTAAATGGGGAATCTGGCATAAAAAGAAAAGAAAAAGTGTAACAGTACATATCAGACACTGAACAACGATCAAAATAAGCATATCCGATACCATCCTAAGTTTAATACTACAGAGAAAGTGAGCCATAATTAAACCACCAACTAATAAGCCTACATGTATACATCAAGCGTACTAAAGAGGGGGAGATGGCGCCAAAACAATTGCTGATTGAAACTGTAAAACAGGCGCGGATCAACACAGTCCGGAGTCTGTGGCAATGGTGTCAGAAAGCGTGCCTAATTTGCCCACCGGATGACATTAAGAAACCAAGGATGGTATTCACAACCACGTACAATAAAGGGAAAAAGGTCTTGGCTGATTCTATCAGAAACAGATGGGAGATCCTTGGCACTGACCAAACGCTCCCCTTCGGACACTTGGACCCACCTATTATTGGATACAGACGTGGCAGAAATCTAAGGGATCTACTGATGCAGACAGACCCTAAAACTGGTTGCTTTAGATGCCTGGGGTGCACCACCTGCAGTAGCATGATCCCCTGCAAGGTTTTCCGACACCCACACACCACGCAGAAATACACCATTAGGCATTTCATCACGTGTACCACAAGTCACGTTGTATACCTCCTAAGCTGCTGTTGTGGAAAATATTACGTTGGTAAAACCTCTGACAACGCATGGATAAGAATGGCAAATCATCGCTCAGCAATTCGGATTGCTTTAGACAAGGGAACAGCAGACCAACCAGTGGCTAGACACTTCTTACAGGCAAACCATAAGGTAACAGACATACGATTCATCCTAATTGGCCACGTTCCACCGCTTCACCGGGGAGGTGACCGCGACAGAATACTCCTCCAGATGGAGGCCAAATGGATACACAGACTTGACACCCTGTACCCGAGAGGACTTAATATGTCCAATGATTGGCATTGTTTTTTTATAACATCTGCATTTCCAGCAAAAGACCATTTACCTCACAGTGTATGACAACACCCTTTTGCCCCCTTGTCCTACGTGGCATGATTTTTTGGTAACCAAACATTGGTTCCATTACCCGTAGATATGATCTTATGGATGGGGTACTCTTACCTTTACTTACTAAACTTGAATATGCAATACAGGTCAACCTTGGTCCTAATTCCTATTGCTCACAGTTGTTACACCATGTTTTCTTTATGGTTCCTGACCTTACTTGATTGCCACTTGTAACAGTGGACCTATGATTGTCACACTGAGGTCTCACTGTATGAGTAATATTTTACTCAGGCACAAGACTCTGATATATGCTTTATTGTTATGTTGATTCTTTGATCTGTTGCATTAGGCTAGTTCTATCACCAATATTTTGCTTTATTATGTTTGCTTTATTATGTTGACTAGTTTTACCCCCACATCGTTCCTTACATGTATGTATCTTCTTTGGGTATTTATGGTACTGATCTCATACATTAGTTTATTTTGTCCCACTATGGCTTTCACGTTTAAGATATTGCCTGCTAATCAGACACTTCTCCCAATGCTTTCTGGTATATGATAGAGCGAACACACACGTTATATAGACATACGCTCTGGTCATGATGGATTGATATATCCCCTTTTTAACACATCTATAGCTGTTATTTGCCCCTCCTTGTAAACTTGTATGAATGCACTTGGGCTCTCCCCAGCAGCTGCGGTTAGCAGCAATTAGCTGTCACCCGTCTTCATTTTCATTTTTGCTCGATACACCCCCTGGATGACGTCAGGCGGCTATGCAAATTAGCCACGCTTTCTGACACCATTGCCACAGACGCCGGACTGTGTTGATCCGTGCCTGTTTTACAGTTTCAATCAGCAATTGTTTTGGCTCCATCTCCCCCTCTGTAGTACGCTTGATGTATACATGTAGCACAAACAGCGTTTCATACCAAGTAAGTTATTCTAAGTCATGTGTTAGCTGCTACATGTTTTTATGATTTAAATGCGTGTCTCACGCTGTTTTCATTCACAGTAACATTGCTGGTACACTTTTTGACAAGATGCACACTATTCTGTAGGCTTATTAGTCGGTGGTTTAATTATGGCTCACTTTCTTGTAGTATTAAACTTAGGATGGTATCGGATATGCTTATTTTCATCGTTGTTCAGTGTCTGATATGTACTGTTACACTTTTTCTTTTCTTTTTATGCCAGATTCCCCATTTACTGGCATTTTTACATTTTGATGTTTTTACTCTGTTTGACATGCATTACTGTTTGATGTTGATGTGTTACCTAGGTATTACGATCTACTTTGTTGGTCTCTTTTGTGGGAACATCCTATACCCATGTAGGTATTACTCTCTTTGGCAGCAATTTCAGTATTTCACACACAACAATATAGGTGGGTACTTGATTTTCTTTGGGTGCACTAAAAGGTTTTTTATGTGTAGCTTATATTTTATTTTGTCTTTATGTTTTGATTGTATTCATAATATGTGCAAATATGGTTTGCACAACTTTATAGTATGTAATTATCACACAGCATAAGGCATGAATATTGTTAATTGGGCGATTCACTTGTTGCCATGGTTACATATGTTTTGGCGCAATTTTCACTAATGGTTTGATGGGTGGGGCTTAGTTGCTTTATATTGCACACTGTTCATTTGCACTGGTGTCTGGTCTGAGGAAGGGGTCTGCGTACCCCGAAACGTCACCTTAATAATTTTTTGTTTTATTTACTAAACCCAGTGAGTGCAGTCCTCTTCTGTAATTGACTATATATATATATGCCTATTTAACTATATGAATATATACAGGTATAGATATATACATATATATATTCTCCTATATAAAGAACATTGGAATCTGAAATATCTACAGTAAATACTCAGTAAAACACATAAAAAATATTATTATAGAATTATTATTTAAACACATAACCCTTTGCAGTCTAATACATGGCCATATACTGTACTATATACCTTTGAACCTTTTTTTTTAATAATATATTTATGACTAATTGTTATCATAGTGTTTATATGAGTGAAACTGTTTATTTTAATGTATTAATGTTGTGCTTGGTGCAACTTTTATTTTAGCCCTAATCCTTTACACAAGGTTTTCAGTCGTGCTAACCTGACGCGTGTTTAATTTGATTGCAATCTAGTGAACCTGTTTACTTGTAATACGTGCACAAATTTAGCACTCCACTTGTAATCTGGCCAGTAATATATTTTTCTGCCCTTCCTTTTCTTCTTTTCTGTCTGGATCAAGCAAACGCGTTTACTTTCAACTTGTAATATGCACGCAAACTATTGTGTGCACGATAAATTTAGCGTGCCATTTGTAATCTGGCCCATAATCTGCCCTCTTCTTCTTCTTTTCCTTCTGGATTTCAATTTTCTCCTGTATTTGTACTAAGAGTTATTCAACACTGTTCAGACTATTTGTTTATTTCATATGCTTTACTCCTGTGTATATTGGGCGCGATCCGATATCGATCGCAGTTTGCGGCGCAAGCGAGGGAACCGGCGTCGCCCGCAGTTTCAGCTCGCAACTCGAGCTATCCCATATAAGTCGCCGTCAGATGCTAACGTGCCGTAAGTCTCACAAACCAGCGATGTCCAGAAATCTGCGTAAGTACAAATTTCTGGCGTCGCCAGTGACTTGCGCCACGTTAGAATCTGCCGGCGCCTATAAAACCTGACTAAAGTCTAAAACACCCGCACTGTCTAACACGCCTCCCTAACATAGCCCGCACTGTCTAACACGCCTCCCTAACATAGCCCGCACTGTCTAACCCTCTATCTGCTATCCCCCCTCACTAGCCTAACAATAAAAAAGCTATTAACCCCTAAACCGCCGCTCCTTTACCCCGCCGCAACCTAATAAAGTTATTAACCCCTAAACCGCCGCTCCCGTACCCCGCCGCCAGCTATATTATATCTATAACCCCCTAAAGTGAGCCCCTAACACCGCCGCCATCTATATTAAAATTATTAACCCCTAATGTAAGCCCCTTACACCGCCGCCATCTCTATTAAAATGATTAACCCCTAATTTAATCTACCTACCCCGCCGCCAGCTATATTATCTATATTAACCCTAAGTATATTATAGTTAATATAGTTATTACATTATATATATTAACTATATTAACCCTAATTATATTAGGGTTAATATAGTTACTATAGTATTTATATTAACTATATTAACTCTATCTAACCCTAACTAAATTTATATTAAATTAATCTAATTCATTTATAAACTAAAATATTCCTATTTAAATCTAAATACTTACCTATAAAATAAACCCTAAGATAGCTACAATATAATTAATAATTACATTGTAGCTATGTTAGGGTTAATATTTATTTTACAGGTAAATTGTTAATTATTTTAACTAGGTATAATAGATATTAAATAGTTATTAACTATTTAATATCTACCTAGTTAAAATAATTACCCAATTACCTGTAAAATAAATCCTAACCTAAGTTATAAATACACCTACACTATCAATAAATTAAATAAAGTACAAACATCTATCTAAAAATACAATTAAATTAACTAAACTAAATTACAAAAACAAACAAACACTAAATTACAAAAAATAAAAAAAAGATTACAAGATTTTTAAGCTAATTACACCTATTCTAAGCCCCCTAATAAAATAATAAACCCCCAAAATAAAAAAAATTCCCTGCCCTATTCTAAAGTAAACATATTTCAAAGCTCTTTACCTTACCAGCCCTTAAAAGGGCCTTTTGTGGGGCATGCCCCAAAGAATTCAGCTCTTTTGCATTCAACAAATACAATCCCCCCCCCCCCCATTACAACCCACCACCCACATACCCCTATTCTAAACCCACCCAAACCCCCCTTAAAAAAGCCTAACACTACCCCCCTGAAGATCTCCCTACCTTGTCTTCACCACACCGGGCCGAACTCCTGATCCGATCCGGGCGATGTCGTCCTCCAAGCGGCAAAGAAGAATTCTTCCTCCGGCGATGTCATCCTCCAAGCGGCAAAGAAGAATTCTTCCTCCGGCGACGTCTTCCTCCAAGCGGCAGCAAAGTCTTCATTCTTCCGGCGGCATCTTCAATCTTCTTTCTTCGCTCCGCCGCCGCGGAGCATCCATCCCGGCCGACTGCTAAACTTGGAATGAGGTACCTTTAAATGACGTCATCCAAGATGGCGTCCGCCGAATTCCGATTGGCTGATAGGATTCTATCAGCCAATCGGAATTAAGTTAAAAAAATCTGATTGGCTGATTGAATCAGCCAATCAGATTCAAGTTCAATCCGATCAGCCAATAGAATGCGAGCTCAATCTGATTGGCTGATTGGATCAGCCAATCGGATTGAACTTGAATCTGATTGGCTGATTCAATCAGCCAATCAGATTTTTTTAACTTAATTCCGATTGGCTGATAGAATCCTATCAGCCAATCGGAATTCGGCGGACGCCATCTTGGATGACGTCATTTAAAGGTACCTCATTCCAAGTTTAGCAGTCGGCCGGGATGGATGCTCCGAGGCGGCGGAGCGAAGAAAGAAGATTGAAGATGCCGCCGGAAGAATGAAGACTTTGCTGCCGCTTGGAGGAAGACGTCGCCGGAGGAAGAATTCTTCTTTGCCGCTTGGAGGATGACATCGCCGGAGGAAGAATTCTTCTTTGCCGCTTGGAGGACGACATCGCCCGGATCGGATCAGGAGTTCGGCCCGGTGTGGTGAAGACAAGGTAGGGAGATCTTCAGGGGGGTAGTGTTAGGCTTTTTTAAGGGGGGTTTGGGTGGGTTTAGAATAGGGGTATGTGGGTGGTGGGTTGTAATGGGGGGGGGGGGCATTGTATTTGTTGAATGCAAAAGAGCTGAATTCTTTGGGGCATGCCCCACAAAAGGCCCTTTTAAGGGCTGGTAAGGTAAAGAGCTTTGAAATATGTTTAATTTAGAATAGGGCAGGGAATTTTTTTTATTTTGGGGGTTTATTATTTTATTAGGGGGCTTAGAATAGGTGTAATTAGCTTAAAAATCTTGTAATCTTTTTTTTATTTTTTGTAATTTAGTGTTTGTTTTTTTTTGTAATTTAGTTTAGTTAATTTAATTGTATTTTTAGATAGATGTTTGTACTTTATTTAATTTATTGATAGTGTAGGTGTATTTATAACTTAGGTTAGGATTTATTTTACAGGTAATTGGGTAATTATTTTAACTAGGTAGATATTAAATAGTTAATAACTATTTAATATCTATTATACCTAGTTAAAATAATTAACAATTTACCTGTAAAATAAATATTAACCCTAACATAGCTACAATGTAATTATTAATTATATTGTAGCTATCTTAGGGTTTATTTTATAGGTAAGTATTTAGATTTAAATAGGAATATTTTAGTTTATAAATTAATTAGATTAATTTAATATAAATATAGTTAGGGGTGTTAGTGTTAGATAGAGTTAATATAGTTAATATAAATACTATAGTAACTATATTAACCCTAATATAATTAGGGTTAATATAGTTAATATATATAATGTAATACCTATATTAACTATAATATACTTAGGGTTAATATAGATAATATAGCTGGCGGCGGGGTAGGTAGATTAAATTAGGGGTTAATCATTTTAATAGAGATGGCGGCGGTGTAAGGGGCTTACATTAGGGGTTAATAATATTAATATAGCTGGCGGCGGTATAGGGGGATTAGATTAGGGGTTAATAATTTTTATATAGGTGGCGGCGGTGTAAGGGGTCAGATTAGGGGATAGATAAGGTAGATGGCGGCGGTTTTAGAGGCTCACAGTAGGGGGTTAGTTTATGTAGATGGCGGCGGGGTCCGGGAGCGGCGGTTTAGGGGGTAATAACTTTATTAGGGATTTCGGGGGGGGGGGGGGATCGCGGTTGACAGGGAGATAGACATTGCGCATGCGTTAGGTGTTAGGTTTATTTTAGCAGATCGCGGTTGACAGGGAGATAGACATTGCGCATGCGTTAGGTGTTAGGTTTATTTTCTAGATAGTTTAGGGAGTTACGGGGCTCCAATAGTCAGCGTAAGGCTTCTTACGGCTGCTTTTTGTGGCGAGGTGAAAATGGAGTAAGTTTTCTCCATTTTCGCCACGTAAGTCCTTACGCTGCATATTGGATACCAAACTGCGCGGGTTTGGTATACCTGCCTATGGCCCAAAAAACTGCGGGCGACGGCAGAAATATACGCGCGTAACTTCTAGCTTACGCCGTATATAGGATACCAAATCCGCGCAATTATTGGCGTCGCCGGCTTTTGCGGGCGACGATTTTTATCGGATCGACCCCATTATGTCTGATTGCATCAATACTCACACTACATATGTGCTTTGGTTATTGTGCTTTTATAAGAATTTGTAGACTGTTTGTGTATTCTTTTTCTCTGTTTTGGGGAAAATAATTTTTGATAAAGATCTAGGGGAGATAGAGGAGAGAGAGGGGGTTGGATTCCCATTTTTTTTCTCA
Source organism: Bombina bombina (assembly GCF_027579735.1). Taxonomy (NCBI): domain Eukaryota; kingdom Metazoa; phylum Chordata; class Amphibia; order Anura; family Bombinatoridae; genus Bombina; species Bombina bombina. The sequence goes on along the minus strand of NC_069500.1, from coordinate 613,629,013 downwards.
TAAATTATTACTTAATTTAATAACTATATTACTAGAAAAGGGTTTTGAAACTAAGAAACGTGATAATATCGGGCTCGATTACAAGTGGAGCACAAAATTATCACGCGCCCTTTTGCTAGGCTGACCATATTGCCGCTTTAAAAAGGGACACATATGATAAATGCATATGTCAGGGCTGTTTAAAGAAAAGTTTTGAATAATGTTCAATTATAAAAAAATTATCATTTTTTTAAAATAAAAAACAACTGCGCTAGGCAGCTTTGGGGCTTTAATGTTGGTACTGTACATATATATGTATGTGTTAAAGGGACACTCAGGTTTTATTAAATTTTCATGATTCAGATACAGCATGTAATTTTAAACAACTTTCCAATTTACTTCCATTACAAAAATTGTGCACAGTCTTTTATATTTACACTTTTTTGAGTCACCAGCTCCTACTGAGCATGTGCAAGAACTCAGACTATACATATATGCATTTGTGATTGGCTGATTGCTATCACATGGTACAGGGGGAGTGGAAATATACATAACTTTGAAATGTATTAGAAAAGAATCTACTATTCATTTGAAATTCAGAGTAAATGCTATTGTATTGTCTTGTTATCTTGCATTTGTTGATTATGCAAATCTGCTGTGTTTACTGATCCTTTAATATGTGCATATTACATTCGATAATGCTATTTCTTTTTTTTTTTTTTTTTTTTTTTTATTTTACATTTTTATTGAGGTTCTTTTTCATGTATACAAAAAGTAAGTATTAACAGGGAAAACAAACAATTACAGTGTAAATTGTCAAAAGAAAGCGCACAAAAATACAGTACAGATAAACGGCAAAGTACACATCAAATACATTATCTTCATAATATAAGGTAGGCAAAGATTGATGCGACAGGGCCACTCATGGACCCCAAATGTAGAACCTCTTTTTAACTTTTTCTCAAAACCATAATTAGTAATAACAAGGCAGCAACCAAGGGGCTATGGACCCTATAGGGTGTGAAGTTCTATACAGAAGGGATTCTTATCCAGTGTATAAGTAAGGTAGAAAAATATGCGAATGTTTATGTAGGCTCAAAGGTTGTACTAAGGCTGGTAATAGTGGAAAAGAAAAATGTTATATAAGTAAGAATAGTAGCTACAGTGCGGTACAAGTAAGAAAGACCGCATAGATAATCCCTCTAAAATAGGAGGCTTATTGTATGTGGGGGGGGGGAGGTGGTAAATAAAGTTATTTCAATAAGCAAATTAGATAGCAGAGAGCAAAATACCAAGAAATTCAGGGTATTAACTTCTAACAAGCATAATGGCAACAGATAGGCAATGTCGTTTGTTGGGTACAGAATACTAGATATTAAACTGCACAAATTCAAGGAGTTGGAAATATGAATTTACTATGTCAAACAGGAGAGTAAAAAGACTAATATATCCCAGTCCTAACAGGGCCACTTATTTCAATCTCCAGAAGTTAGATCTATACAAAGGATTAGAGGTAGGTCACTGGGGCTACCTAAGGGGGTACATTAATACAGTAAAGAAAGCAGCCTTGCGGTGAAAATTCAAGGGCAACAGTTATAGATATGGAAATACATGTGAATACCATAATCTAGGGGCTATAGGGACTATCTAGATAATCCTCAAAGTAGGGAGCTAATTGTAAACCAGGAACCTAGATAGGGGGATATAACAAGAGCAGAAGCCATGTCAGTATATGAGGCTAATGCAGTGAGGTAAGAAGGCACTATATATTTAACTAACGCCGCTCCAATGTAAACTTGAGCCAACAACATAGGGGCTTAAATACAATGTGTGAATTGGCTTTATAGCAATTATATACACCTCTAATGAGTTCACCAGGCTAGCCACCTGTGCGGCGTGTATTATAAGCAGACTAAATACATGTGTGGGTGTTCATAAGCTCAAGTTTTTTGTTTTGTAGTTATGTTTTGTTTTATATCCCACTAGGGTCTGGGGTAAAACCACTCGTTAGCAAGGTACATTTAAGTAAGTTCAGTCAAGGAAAAAAGTAGTCCAACTACCCCGGCCGCAGGCAGTTAGGCTAAATAAAGAGAAATTCTCAAAAGCCTTGCTAGGGAATGCTGTCTAAACAGAGCCTAAACTTTAATACCATCATGTCTGCCTACATGGCTATTACTCGCGGTATCCTTATGTTTTCAAATAGTGGGTATATAAACAGAGGGCATATAAACACATCATCAGCTCTATGAGCCATATTGAACAGTAGTTAGAAGAGACACTAGTCTCGCGCTCAGAAATAATGTCTGCATTGATGTGTATGTTACAGAGACCTGATGCAGTTATCATCCTTTCAAGGTAGCAGACGTTTAGCCCTATAAGTAGGTTGGTAAAAGTAATATACTGACGGCAGGGGTAAATTCCAATAAGTACCTCCCTGTGCATAGGAAGCATACTAGGGAATACAGTACAGATATTTCTCTCTTGTTATAGATGGTGTAGTTCCTGCGCAACAGTTATGCACAAAAACTACACCATTTTCTGGTTATGAGCAGTCAATTTGGTATCACCACCATTTAGGGCAAGGGACAGAGAGACTTCAATATGCAATATAGTAAAACATAAATTTACCCTCAAATAAAAGCAACAATGTCCTTGTATACATCTCTGAAACTATCCCCCATAGTCTCACAAGACTTCAGTATATCAACTTATATAGGGATAACATATAGCTTAAAACCTCAGCAAATTTTAACCCAGCATGCAGTGAGAAAGGATGTTTAGGAGGTTTATAAACAAGCAGAGATCACTTAGTTGGGCTTAATAGCTTATATATAGATATGAAAAGGCATATAACAAGATATTTTAATTATTTCATAAGAAAAGGCTGGTACTCAGTTATAGACATTACATTTCTCAGCTTGTATAATACTGTTTGCAACCTATAAATTAAACACATGTATAGTGCAGCAAATGCCCTTAAACTTCTCAAGGAAAGGAAATGCTTGGAGAGAAATTAGGATTGTGGTCAAACATACCATATGTCCATTCATCACAATTTAGACCTGGTGCAGTTATCCTTTTAAGGTAACAAATGTTTAGCCCTGCAGTTGAATTGGTAATAGTAAAATGCTGACAATGAGGGTAAATTTCAATAAGTACTTTTTGTGTGTAACAAACAAACTGGAGGGTAAGACTGCAAAACAATCATCTTAATACCTCGAGTAAGTGGTGTTATACATTGGCACAGTTACTGAGAACTTAAAGAGCTAAAGCAGAAATGCGAGTCAAAAACAGTAAACGATAGTGTTAGCTATGATAGGATAGGGAGCACAGCCACCATGTAAACATGCATTAATAAGTAGTTACATCGTTTTCCTCTAGCAACACCAGTGTTCTTGTGTCAAATTTTGTGCCCGGATTTGATAGGTAAGAGTCCCAAATACATAGAGGAATCACCTCCAGCTCACTGCAAGAGTACCTGTAGCATTAGCCCGCGCCATCTGTACCATGGAAAAAGTAGAGAGAGGAACCTCCAGGGTCCCACTGCAGTTCCATCACAGAGACGCAGCAACGGTAATAGCAGGGTTGGTGATCAGAAGGCAGAATACCTCTGGCTAGAAGCCGGGAATAGCTAGGTGTGGAGTAGCTCCTGTGCTGGATCCGCAAATATAGGCAAGTAAAACTTAGTGATCCTGAATGTGCCTGCCGAGCTCGGTGCGTTAGCCAACTGAGAGGGTCTGAATGTGCGGTCAGCCTAAGGGCCTCTTCTTGATTGCAGTTGCTTAGGGGTTCACATGGAATCTTCATTGTAGTGCTTGTTGTGCATGGTACAACTCTCAAGTGTAGCGCTTGCAGGTGCATACTGTGTCGCGCCACAACAGAAACTTGTATATCGCCGGCTCCCTGGTCCTCTGTGTCTACTGTATCAGAAGGTAGGGAATCGTGCTCCGTATTAACGATCCAAGATGGCGTCTTTTTCAGGTCGTCTGTTAGTTCCAGACCTTTCTCCACGGAGTCAATCAGGGTAGCCGAGGCAGTAATATGAGCAGTGAGGGGTTTGAAAGCCTCAGTAAGTGTGCATAAAAGCGCTTCATTGTGGCAATCCAGCAGCTCCTTCATCTGTCTAAAGAGAAGAGCGGCCATAGTTTTGCAGATGCAGCGTGTCAGACAAGGCTAGGAAATAGTGTCCTCTAAAAGTAGCCAGCACAACTAAGCTGCCTCCATAGCTGCAGAACCAAAGTTCACCTTAGAAGTCACTGGAGAAAGATCAAGGGGGAATAAAATATTTATAAGATCCTTTAGATTTATGACATATGTGAGGAGCCCGATAATGCTATTTCAAATATGCTATTTGTCTTTTTTTAACGCCTTTGACTGCAAATGGAATATCACTACTTTTTATCTTTGTTTGTATACACTCATGTGTTGTTAATTGAATGAATGAGTGTTCCCATAGTTTAATTGATCACTTGTGCTCTCAAGTCTTTTTTTCAAAGGGTATAACGGTTTCAATAAAAGTCTTGAAAAATAAAAAAACTCAGTACAGCTAGCTTATTTCTGTGAGCATATAACATATGTCGTCAAAAGCAGGACTAACTGCATAATTGATACCAAAAGTGTTAAAAAATACCGGTACATGTGTTCCTATTCATTAAATAAAATACTGTTTTACTGTTCTACTTATGTGTATATTTTCTTTAAAAATGAAATTTTCTTTAAAGTGGCACCAAACTTTAAGGGTGCGGCCTATACTCGTAAACATATGATATATATATATATATATATATATATACATATATATATATGTTTATATGTGCGTATATATGTATGTATATTTATATATCTTAAACTCCTACTATTTTAAGCAGGACTACTTCTCTACTCTTATCTCTTTCTTCAAACCCAAAACATCTGTTCTCCACTTTTAACACCCTTCTCCACCCACCCCACCTCCTATTTCCACTTCTCTCTCAGCTCAAGATTTTGCCAACCACTTCACCAACAAAATAGACTTTATCAGAAACGATATCATCTCCCAACACACTACCAGTCTCTAACCCCCTCAACCAATAATCGATGTGCAAAGCCACAGACTCAGCTTTTTTGCTCCCACTACTGAGGAAGATGTTTCTGCCTTTATATCCTCCTCTCACCACACTACCTGTCCCCTTGATCCCATTCCCTTACAATTACTGCTCTCCCTCTCTCCTACTCTTACTCCTATCCTTGCACATATTTTTAATATCTCCCTTAGCACTGGTATATTTCCCCCATCCCTTAAACATGCATTTATTACACATATCCTCAAAAAATCTTCTCTTGATCCATCATCCCCATCTAACTACCTCCCTATTTCCCTACTCTCCCTTGCCTCAAAACTTCTGGAAAGGCTTGTATAAACACATTTATCACATGTCCTCACATTAAACTCCCTCCTTGATCCATTGCAATGTGGATTTCTCCCACAACACTCCACAAAAACTGCAATCATTAGGGTTACTAATGACAGCAAAATCTAAAGGCCATTTTTCTTTGTTAATCCTTCTTGATCTGTCTGCAGCCTTTGACACGGTCAACCACACTCTCTTGCTCCAAACCCTCCAATCCTTTGGCATCTGTGACATAGCTCTCTTGTGGCTCTCTTCTTAACTGTCTAACAATACCTTTAGTATTATCTTTTCTGGCAAATCCTCTGACCATTTACCACTTTCTGTTGGGGTACCACAAGGCTCTGTCCTTGGTCCCCTTCTCTTCTCAATTTATACCTCATTCCTTAATACAGACCCACGGGTTTAAATACCATTTGTATGCTGATGATACCCAAATCTACATCTCTGCCCCAGACCTATCCCCTTCCTTACTAACTTGTGTTACATCCTGGATGTCCTCTCATTTACCTTAAGCTAAATCTCTCTAAAAGTGAGCTCCTTATTTCCCCTCCTTCTTCCAAAATCCCTACCCCCAAACTTTCTCTAACTGTTAATAATATCATTACCCCAACCCTGCATGCCCAATGTCTTTGGGTCACACTTGACTCAGATCTCTTTTTCACTCCTCACATCCAGTCTTTAGCCAATTCTTGCTGCCTCCACCTTAAAAACATCTCCAAAATTTGCCACTTCCTCACACAATTCACAACTAAGACTTGACTATTGCAACTCCATCCTCTCCGGACTCCCTAGCTGCCATCTATCTCCCTTAAATCCATAAGAATTGCTTCTGCCAGGCTGATCTTCCTTACACGTCATTCATCATCTGCTGCACCTCTCTGCCAGTCCCTTTACTGGCTTCCACTAACCTCCAGAATAAACATAAAATCCTGACTACAACTTTTAAAGCTCTCAATAACATTGCTTCACCCTATATCTCCATTCTAGTTTTCCGACACTCGCCATCCTGTTCCCTTTGCTCTGCTCGTGACCTCCTTCTCTCCTCCTCTATTGTTACCTCCTCACATTCCCGACTACAAAGCATCTTCAGACTGGCCCCTATTTTGTGGAACTCTCTGCCTCAACCCTAGTTTTCAAACTTTCAAGAACTCCTTAAAGACTCCTACTGTTCAGGGAGGCATATAATATAAACTAACTATTTTAGTTCCTCTCCTCCTTTAGCTATCCCCTTGAACCCCCTTAGCATGTAAGCCTACGAGCCTAGCTGCTTTGCAGATCACTTTCATGAGAGATGATTTACAACAGTGAAACTTTTGGCGGGGCCCTCTATTCCTTTGTCTCTCATAACTGTCCCCTTGCATATTAGACCCATGTCTTTAGCGCTGCGGAACCTGTTGGCGCTCTACAAATAACTGATAATAATAATAATATATACACATATTAACATAAATATACATGTATACAGCCTTATACATTTATTTAAATCATTTTATTAGATATTATATTTATGAGTGTAACACTTTATTTTTAATGTATTTATGTTGGGTTTAATGCAACTTTTTTTTTTAGCCCTAACTCTTTCAGTCACACTACTTTTCATAATACATTTCAAGTGTTTTAACAATTATTCTTTAAATATGGATTCACCTTTGCCTGTTACGTTTGGTTGATAGACATAGGTGAATTATATCTAGGAATGATACCATGTCATCTAAAGATTCTGACCCTGTAGTTTAGATCTATAATAAATAAATATTATTTTAATATTATTCTGCATTTACTTTTTATGTGTTTTTTCACCAAAGGGAATCAATTAAAGTAAGCATTTATGTTTAACATACTGTGGGCTAGATTACAAGTTGAGCGCTAATTATCAATTCTGCTTATGCGTTAACTTGCGTTAGAAGTAAGCTTTTTGCACACGTCAGCTATTTTATGAGTGTTTTTTCATGAGTGCTAACCTGACGTGCGCATAAACCCGTAGTTAGAATATCGAGACCGTGTTAACCTATTCCCCCATAGAAGTCAATGAAACCAGGAAAATAGAAAAAAAACTACCACCCTGCTCACGTATAAACCCTGATCGCGTTTTCTCAAGTGCACTAACTCAACATGAAAATATGAATATTTCACATTCCAATGTTCTTCACATAGCAGAATATGTTCTATTTATTCATATTATTATATATTTATATATATATATATATATATATATGAAGTTTTTGGGAAAAAAATAATATATATATATATATATATATATATATATATATATATATAATTATATATAGGTATAGGTATATGCAGATATATTTGGTAATATCTATTTAAAAAATACATAAAATATATTCTGCTATGTGTAAAACATTGGAATGTGAAATATTTACAGTAAATACACAATATAACACTTTATTAAAAATGAATTTTGCATAAATATGGTCTTACATGTTTTCATCTACTTAAAGGGACATAATATTCATATGCTAAATCACTTGAAACTGATGCAGTATAACTTAAAAGCTGACAGGAAAATATCACCTGAGCATCTCTATGCAAAAAAGGAAGATATTTTACCTCACAATTTCCTCAGCTCACCAGAGTAAGTTCTGTGTAAAAGTTATACTTCAGCTGCTGTCCAGCTGCAGGTAAAAAAAAAATAAAAAAATGAAGAAATGAAATGAACAGCAGCCAATCAGCATCAGCAGTGCTGAGGTCATGAACTCTTTTACTGTGATCTCATAAGATTATACTTAACTCTCATGAGATTTCATAGTAAACTTCCTTAAACTGAATGGGGAAACTACAGAAGTGTGCACGAGGCACACTCCCTTGCCTGCCCCGGGACAGACATACTGATTTGCTGCTTAAAGGGACACTGAACCCAAATTTTTTCTTTTGTGATTCAGATAGAGCATGGCATTTTAAACAACTTTCTAATTTACTCCTATTATCAAATTTTCTTCATCCTCTTGGTATCTTTATTTGAAATGCAAGAATGTAAGTTTAGATGCCTAAACAACCTGGGTTGTTCTTGCTGATTGGTGGATAAATTCATCCACCAATAAAAAAATGCTGTCCAGAGTTCTGAACTAGTAAAAAAGCTTAGATGCCTTCTTTTTCAAATAAAGATAGCAAGAGAATGAAGAAAAATTGATAATAGGCGTAAATTAGAAAGTTGCTTATAATTGCATGCTCTTTCTGAATCACGAAAAAAAATTGTGGGCTAGATTACAAGTGGAGCGCTAATTATCAATTCTGCTTATGCGTTAACTTGCGCTAGAAGTAAGCTCAGTGTCCCTTTAACCCCTTAATGACAGAGGACGTACCAGGTACGTCATAGGAAAAAACTCCCTTAATGACAATTGACGTACCTGGTACGTCCTCTGTTGTCTGAAGTGCTGGAAGCGATCACGATTGCTTCCAGCTGCTTCCAAGGGATTGTAGTGATGCCTCAATATTGAGGCATCACTGCAATCCCCTATTTTACATACCGATGCAGAAAGGGCCACTCTGTGGCCCTCTCTGCATCGGCCATTGATGCTAACAATTTCGTTGATGGGTGGGAGCAGCTTTTGTCTATATGAGCCTCAGTTGTTTGCCAAAGCGATCTGACATTGTCGGTGGTTATAACCGGAGGGGCGTTTGGGGAGGGATGTAGATCATTTAGGGGGGCCAGCTACACTACAGAAAACAAGTATTTCATATACAGGGAGTGCAGAATTATTAGACAAGTTGTATTTTTGAGGATTCATTTTATTATTGAACAACAACCATGTTCTCAATGAACCCAAAAAACTCATTAATATCAAAGCTGAATAGTTTTGGAAGTAGTTTTTAGTTTGTTTTTAGTTATAGCTATTTTAGGGGGATATCTGTGTGTGCAGGTGACTATTACTGTGCATAATTATTAGGCAACTTAACAAAAAACAAATATATACCCATTTCAATTATTTATTTTTACCAGTGAAACCAATATAACATCTCAACATTCACAAATATACATTTCTGACATTCAAAAACAAAACAAAAACAAATCAGTGACCAATATAGCCACCTTTCTTTGCAAGGACACTCAAAAGCCTGCCATCCATGGATTCTGTCAGTGTTTTGATCTGTTCACCATCAACATTGCGTGCAGCAGCAACCACAGCCTCCCGGACACTGTTCAGAGAGGTGTACTGTTTTCCCTCCTTGTAAATCTCACATTTGATGATGGACCACAGGTTCTCAATGGGGTTCAGATCAGGTGAACAAGGAGGCCATGTCATTAGATTTTCTTCTTTTATACCCTTTCTTGCCAGCCACGCTGTGGAGTACTTGGACGCGTGTGATGGAGCATTGTCCTGCATGAAAATCATGTTTTTCTTGAAGGATGCAGACTTCTTCCTGTACCACTGCTTGAAGAAGGTGTCTTCCAGAAACTGGCAGTAGGACTGGGAGTTGAGCTTGACTCCATCCTCAACCCGAAAAGGCCCCACAAGCTCATCTTTGATGATACCAGCCCAAACCAGTACTCCACCTCCACCTTGCTGGCGTCTGAGTCGGACTGGAGCTCTCTGCCCTTTACCAATCCAGCCACGGGCCCATCCATCTGGCCCATCAACACTCACTCTCATTTCATCAGTCCATAAAACCTTAGAAAAATCAATCTTGAGATATTTCTTGGCCCAGTCTTGACGTTTCAGCTTGTGTGTCTTGTTCAGTGGTGGTCGTCTTTCAGCCTTTCTTACCTTGGCCATGTCTCTGAGTATTGCACACCTTGTGCTTTTGGGCACTCCAGTGATGTTGCAGCTCTGAAATATAGCCAAACTGGTGGCAAGTGGCATCTTGGCAGCTGCACGCTTGACTTTTCTCCGTTCATGGGCAGTTATTTTGCGCCTTGGTTTTTCCACACGCTTCTTGCGACCCTGTTGACTATTTTGAATGAAACGCTTGATTGTTCGATGATCACGCTTCAGAAGCTTTGCAATTTTAAGAGTGTTGCATCCCTCTGCAAGATATCTCACTATTTTTGACTTTTCTGAGCCTGTCAAGTCCTTCTTTTGACCCATTTTGCCAAAGGAAAGGAAGTTGCCTAATAATTATGCACACCTGATATAGGGTGTTGATGTCATTAGACCACACCCCTTCTCATTACAGAGATGCACATCACCTAATATGCTTAATTGGTAGTAGGCTTTCGAGCCTATACAGCTTGGAGTAAGACAACATGCATAAAGAGGATGATGTGGTCAAAATACTCATTTGCCTAATAATTCTGCACTCCCTGTAAAAAAGTAAAAAAAAAACTATTTTGGGGGGCAAATTGGGTACTGGCAGACAGCTGCCAGTACCCAAGATGGCGGCAAATAGGTAGAGGGGGAGGTTTAGAGAGACGTATTGGGGGGGATCAGGGAGGTTGTGGGGTAAGGGGGGATCCATCACTGCAGACTGTAGGAAAAAAATAAAAAAATAATAATAAATTATTTTTATTTCAGTACTGGCAGACTTTCTGCCAGTACTTAAGATGGCGGTGACAATTGTGAGGTGGGGGAGGGAAGAGAGCTGTTTGAGGGGGGTCAGGGGGGGATCAGGGGGTGGGATGTGTCAGGTGGGAGGCTGATCTCTACGCTAAAGCTAAAAATTAACCCTACAAGCTACCTAATTAACCTCTTAACTGCTGGGCATATTACAAGTGTGGTGCGCAGCAGTATTTAACGGCCTTATTATTACCAAAAAGCAACGCCAAAGCCATATATGTCTGCTATTTCTGAACAAAGGGGATCCCAGAGAAGCATTTACAACCATTTGTGCCATAATTGCACAAGCTGTTTGTAAATAATTTCAGTGAGAAACCTAAAATTGTGAAAAATTTAAGTTTTTTTTTTTATTTGATCGTATTTGGCGGTGAAATGGTGGCATGAAATATACCAAAATGGACCTAGATCAATACTTTGGGATGTCTTCTAAATATAAATATATACATGTCAAGGGATATTCAGGGATTCCTGAAAGATATCAATGTTCCAATGTAACTAGCGCTAATTTTGAAAAAAAGTGGTTTGGAAATAGCAAAGCGCTACTTGTATTTATGGCCCTATAACTTGCAAAAAAAGCAAAGAACATGTAAACATTGGGTATTTCTAAACTCAGGACAAAATTTAGAAACTATTTAGAATGGGTGTATTTTGGTGGTTGTAGATGTGTAACAGATTTTGGGGGTCAAAGTTAGAAAAAGTGTGGTTTTTTTTCAATTTTTTCCTCATATTTTACATTTTTTTATAGTAAATTATAAGATATGATGAAAATAATGGTATCTTTAGAAAGTCCATTTAATGGCGAGAAAAACGGTATATAATATGTGTGGGAACAGTAAATGAGTAAGAGGAAAATTACATCTAAACACAAACACTGCAGAAATGTAAAAATAGCCATTGTCATTAAGGGTAAGAAAATTGAAAAATGGTCCGGTCATTAAGGGGTTAAAGTCCTTTGCAATAGGGTTTGAATACTTAGGACATTTTGAAGTGAAACATCTTTCATTTTTAGATAGAGATGTTCAGGTGATATTTACTAGTCAGCTTTTTACAGCTATGCTGCATCACTTTCAAGTGTTTCAACATTTGGGTATCATGGCCCTTTAACTGCAAATGACTCCAATTAACTTATATATCTGTCTATATATGTGTACATATGAATTTATGTTTGTATATGTGTATATATATGTCTGTAAATACATATGTACACACATATAAACGTATATACGTTAACCAGAGCTCTGAGGTTGCGGTAATCATTCTAGCGTAAATTGTGATTGTGTTCACATTTACTTTCAACTTTTAATACAATTGCTCCTACTGATGCGTGCAAACAGCTGCAATAAACCCAATATCGCATGCGCAAAACAGTTAGTGCTCCAATCTGGCCCTGCATGTGCACTGGTGATTACATGCACAATATATTTTAAAACCAATTTGTGCTGTATGAGGGTCATTTGTTTTTAACTACTATCATTGTTACCATTAACTTGAAACTCATTCTCATTTTTTTACCTTCCATATTTATTTGCACATGGAGGGGTTTCACAGGGAAAAATTTTATATTTTGCATTAAAGGGATAGTAAAGTCCAACATAAATTTTCATGATTCCGATAGGGTATGTAATTTTAAAAAACTTTCTAATTTACTTTTATCATCAAATTTGCTTTGTTCTATTGATATTCTTAGTTGAAATCTAAATCTAGATAGGCTCCTATTATTATCATTTATTTGTAAAGCGCCGCCAAATTCCGTAGCGCTGGGTACAATGATAAGGGTATACAATGACAAAGATTTGTGATAAAATAGAAAACATAACAAAACTAAACAAATCTAGTACAGGAGGAAGAGGGCCCTATCTAAACAGTCTACAGGTTTAGGGTGCAGAGTAATAAGGTTGGGGTAGCTTGTAACATTGGTTGTAGTTGCAGCAGTGAGTCAGGCAGTTCTTGTATTAGTTTGGGTCGGATGAGAGATGGAGGAGAGATGGTAAGCCTCTCTGAATAGGTGAGTTTTCAAGGAGCGTCTGAAGCTATACAAGGTTGGAGACAGTCTTATGGAGCGGGTAGAGAGTTCCAGAGGACAGGAGCAGCACGTGCGAAGTCTTGGAGGCGGGAGTGGGACGTAGAGATAACAGGAGTGGAGAGACGTAGGTCAGAGGTTAATCCAGGAGGATGGGATGGGGAATATTTCACGATGAGAGAGGAAATATAGTTGGGAGTTAGACTGTTGAATGCTTTGTAAGTTAGGGTTAATACTTTAAATTGTATTCTGAAGTGTATGGGGAGCCAGTGTAGAGACTGGCAGAGCGGAGCAGCTGATGTAGATCGGCGACTTAGGTGGATGAGTCTAGCAGAAGCATTGGAGGGAGGAGAGGCGGTGTTTTGGAAGGCCATTTAGGAGTAGATTGCAATAATCAATGCGTGACAAAATGAGGGAATGAATAACTAATTTCTAAGCCATTGAAGGTAAAAAGTGTATTTCTATAACAGTGTTGGTTATGCAAAACTGGGGAATGGTAAATGAATTGATTATCTATATTTTTAAACAATAATATGTTTAGTGTATACTATCCCTTTAAGGAATTGTAGTCTGACTATGGCTTAAACAGATGAAACACATCAGACTTCAATGGCAAATGACTGACAATCCAAATCACTTTTAAACAAAATTGAATAGAGTTCTCATTTTAAGGAAGCTGAACTAGTACGTTGGCTTTCCTTTCCTGTACTCTGTATCTATGACATACATTGTACTTAATCAATCTACTAGTGATAAACTGCAAGCCTTCATTTTGTGTAACAAAAATGTAATACAGTATTTGTATCATATTGATTTATTGTCTCAATGTGTAAGAATAGTAATAAAAAAAAGGTAATACCAGTTATAAGTGTGGCTCTTTATAGACTAAATCATTATGATGTTGCTTCTGGTATTTGATTGGACCTACTGCAAAGTGCCTCTAAACCAGAAATGCATAGTTAAAATGGTCTTTATTCCATTTGTAAGGGCATGTAATGTCTTCTCTTCCCACTGTGCACAAGACAAGGCTATCTAGCAGACAAAACAAATTGTCTTATGACTGCATTAGCCTCTAATTATTTGTCCCATTTGGAATCCCTTAGGTTATTGTTGTGACGTATCCATCCTGGAGTCATTGTCTAGCGACATAAGGCTATAGTAAAAAGCAGGTTGCATCACACAAGGAATCGTCTGTTTTGTCTACAGGATATAACAACTCAGGTTAGTTAGGAGTGTTCTCATGTGACACTATAATGCTAAATATAAAATGATCTATCTTAATGTAAGAACATAATTATTATTTAAAATGTGAACAGAATGTCTACAAAATGATTATTATCTGCACACATAATATATTATAAAAAGGTCTTTTTGTGTGTCTGGTTGAAAAGGTGTGAACAACCTGTTTATAAAAGTTTAGTGAGTGCTGATTTTCTGTACCTGTGTATATCAGTACAGTAGGCCCCTCATTAGAACTTGAATAATGTTTTTCCTTGTTCTTGCTTTTGTACTCACACATAGACAAATAATCTTCCCAGAAGTCAAATGGCAGAGACGACTGGTCTGAGTAATGAACAATCACTTTATTTTCAAGTCTGGAGAGTGGTTCCTCTTTCATCTGACTTGTGGGAAGATTGTTGTATGTGGTTGCCAGGCACCCCAGCTGTCTATAAAGTGAGAGTGCATTCTACTTTAAAATGAACACATTTTATGAATCATATAACATTTGTGGCTTGAACAAAAGCTTTATCTTGCCAATATGTTCTATTGTACCAATGCAGACGTTCTACCTACCCATGCATATATAAAAGGCAGCATGTAAACATATCGAAAACATTTTGGTTTCTTGAGAAATTTAAATTAAATGGTCTTTAATTTGAAATTGAATTAAGTTGTGCACTTGTTTTTAATGATACTGGCTAATAAGACACTCTTCCACAGGTCTGTGAAAAGCCTGACAAGAAATGAAGTAAATAATTATATAGATAAATACATAAATGAATAAATAGTAATACTATTTGAAATGTACTTTTTTTTTTATCAAAAAAAAAAAAAAAGACTACACTGTCCCTTTAAAGTTAACTCCCTTTAAACTCTCTTAAGGGGGCAGTCAACACCAGAATATTTGTTGTTTAAAAAGAAAGATAATCCCTTTATTACCTATTCCCCAGTTTTGCATAACCAACACTGTTATAGAAATAAACTTTTTACCTCTGTGACTATCTTTTATCTATGCCTCTGCAAACTGCCCCCTTATTTCAGTTCTTTTGACAGACTTGCATTTTAGCCAATCAGTGCTCACTCCAGGGTAACTTCACATGCATGAGCTCAATGTTATCTATATGAAACACATGAGCTAGTGGTCAAAATGCATTCAGATTAGAGGCAGTCTTCAAGGTCTAAGAAATTAGCATATGAACCTCCTAGAATTAGCTTTCAACTAAGAATACCAAGAGAACAAAGCAAACTTGGTGATAAAAGTAAATTGGAAAGTTGTTTAAAATTACATTCCCGATCCGGTGGAGGAGGAGCTAAGTGCAAGCACCTGAGCTCTGCTCTCCAGCCCTTCAGCTCTTGGCGGGGAGAATCCCGCGCCCTAACCCACATAGGAGGCTGTGCAGCGGATAGAAAAAGTCACCATCACCGGATCCAAGGACAGTGGAACTCCATCCCACTGTCTGAGCAATTAGACATCCAAGAAAAAAATATCCTCGACCGGACTAGATTGGACAATCGAGGTTAAGAGCTACAAGGACTTACCCTCGCAACTCCAAGGGTGATCGTTCCCCCGGCCAGCATTGGTGCGGGGCTGCAAGTATCCTACTGCTTGGGACTTACCCTCCCCTCTCCTCATTGCCGCCGCGCCAACTGACTTTACCCCGCTGAGGACAAAGCAACGTACCGGCAAAGGATCCCAGCAGTGCATATCGCAGCATCAGGGACGTCATCGGCCTGCGGCGGTCGCCTCCCCCTCCCCCACCGGTGCTGCGTGGGAGGTGGTGAGAGCGAGCCGGGCTCTGCAGGGTTTGGAGGGGCAATACCCGGAGCTGATTCCGCCACCTTGAGAGACCCCCCCGGATTTCTACCCCTCCTCTCCCACTGTTGCTGAGTGAGAGGAGGTGAGGCTATTGGAGGAGTGTGACTCCTGGACAAAGAACCAGCGAAACTGCAACAAAGACTCTGTGCTGTTGCACTGCGGGCCAAGGCATACCGGGAAAAAAGAACCACCACATATGCTTCAAGCGGGCGGCGTGAGAGAGGGGGTAAGTTACCAAACTTTTCCTTGCACTGAGACTATTCGTTAGGTTGCCATTATAGAAAGTGTTCATGGTGGAGTATATGCGAGAGGGTGCTGACACATAAAAGGTGGAGTATGAAAAGCGTGGCTCAAAGGAACTGAATGTATGGGTGCATAAAACGGCCACCCTCACAAAAGGGCACATAACTCACTCCCCAAAAAGAAGAGTACCTTAGGCTTAGCTGCGCCCCCTAACAGCAGAAAAAGAGGAGAGGGGGAGAAGATCAGGAAAGAAAGAAGGCGTACAAAGAAAATAAAACAAAATCACAGGCTTTATAGCATTTATTCTATGCTGATTGGCATCTTCAGAGACGTCTGTTTTCTTTTCTCCCCCTGTGGTGTTGTATGGCATTTATAGTTGTATGGCAAACTGTCACAAGCCCCTTCTGGCTGCCTGAAAACGGATGCATGATTCAATCTCTGACTGGCTTAATTGCAAACACCATAAAGTTTATTCATTGGTGTTAAGGATTGAAATCTTAAAACACAGACTCTTGAACGTTATTCTAAGTTGGCTTTAGGCGATAAGACTATCTGATTGTTATTACTTGTATTTACATCTATGCACAATGTCATAAAATGTTCTGAAAGTAGAAAATTTGCTCGTGCTAGGAAACTAGTTAAGCTTAGCGCTTAGTAGTTATACAGCACTCTAAATCAAACGAAATATTCTATCCTGTCTGGGTCTAGAGCACCGGGCACTGGAATAGGCTATATACAATCCATAATCACTACTTAATGTTATCCCTATGGAAAATATCTTGATGTTCTAAACTTATGTTACCAAGAAATTGGTTTGCTAATAACTCTTTACACGCAGTAGTAGCTGCAAGAGGGAAAGTTGTTACTAAAGTAACTTGTTTCACATATTACCCTAATTGTTGTGTATAAACCCAAAAAACTTTGGGTAGAGGTAAAGGCACGCAACAGATCTAAAGGTTTTTTGTGGTTAAGAAGGGGAAGAATCAGATGGAGTAATCTCCAGGAAGATAAAACTTAAATAAC
Organism: Bombina bombina; assembly: GCF_027579735.1. Classification (NCBI taxonomy): domain Eukaryota; kingdom Metazoa; phylum Chordata; class Amphibia; order Anura; family Bombinatoridae; genus Bombina; species Bombina bombina. The sequence goes on along the minus strand of NC_069500.1, from coordinate 613,611,805 downwards.
ATATTCCCCACGTACCTATAAAACTTGAACAATAAAGATCAAGACTCAACAATGGCTCTCTTTTGACAAACCAAACAATGCCTATGTCTAGACGATTATAGAAATTGTTGTGTGAACCTCTACTCAGTTATCATTAAGATAAGGGTGTAATTGAACTCTCTCATCCCGGTTGGGACAGGAGGTAGTCTAGGGAATATACCAAGAGAGGAACAGACATATTAAACTATTGAGCATAGAGGCAGTGCATATCCTCTAATTGAAAAGTTAACATAAAGGGAACTCAAGATTAAAAATAGTTCTAAGGCTATAGAGTTTGTAAACACCTGTGTCCTTGACTTTTAGAAATTGAGCACACTAAGCACGTGTCTAGATTGGGGCTAAAACACTGAGGGTCCGCACCTTAATCAGCCTATAGCTGTAACTCACTATATTGCATCTCACAGACGTCACAGACCAGGCACCACTAACGAAAGGCACGCGACTAATTTTTCCTTGTCACCCTTTCCTATTCTCCCCACGTCACCCCCCCCGCACTTCACTTCCCCCCCCCCTCCCCCTTCACTCCTCTCTTTTTTTTTTTTTTGCACCGAAAAATCGGATTGGGCTTAAAACTCACTTAATTCTTCAGCACTTTTGAGTGTCACAAAGCACGTTCACACCTAGTCTAACTCGGGGTGTTCTCCCTTGTTTATGGATAAATTTATTACCTCACCATCACTCACGGGCAAATCCAATCTAGGCATGACTGCCAAAAACAAGGACCGTAGAAATAAAAACCCTACAGGAACACAGGCAGAGCCTCTTGTAGAAATAACTCCCACAAAACTGCAAAATACTTCGACTTCACATGAAACACAAAACCTTGTAGCCAATATACTAGAAGCCATTGCCCCAAAATTTGACTCACTAAAAAATGAAATCAGACAGGACATATCGCTTCTGACTTTAGAGGTTAGACAATTCTCAAAAAGAATTCAAGAGGCAGAGCAGAGAATCTCAGACATAGAAGACACAACAAGTACTTATTTGGCAAAAACTGAAGACAATCAACTTAGGATCTCGAAACTTCAGGCTAAAATTGAAGACTTAGAAAATAGATCAAGGAGGAATAACCTCAGGATAATAGGCCTCCCAGAGTCATTTAAACAGGATGAGCTTATGCAAGTTATGACACAAGTTCTTCCCCAATTGTTAAAAATTCCCCCAACACAAACACCCATTTTGATTGAAAGGGTTCATAGACTGGGGAGAGCTCCCGATACCTCAACCAATCTAATCAGACCGAGACCAATTATCGCAAAGTTCCTGAATTTTCAAGACAAAATGATGTTTCTGCAATTCTATCGCAAAAATCAACCTATTTTTTACAATGAAAACAAAATTTTGCTATTTCAGGATTTCTCCATAGAAACTTCCCTAAAGAGGAGGGAGCTCTCCTCGGTCTGTGGCAAAATGCTGAAATTGGGATGGCAAGCGACTGTCATATTCCCAGCCAGACTTAAACTTACATTAGAAGATCAAACATTTTTTTTTGACTCAGCAGAGGAAGCTGAGAAAAAGATAAATGAACATGGGGCCAATGGATAAACTCACATAGGATAGACAAATAGTAGGAACCAATGATTGTATGTTATTATGCTGTCGTTAGGGATCTCCACACAAGCATCGCTTTTTAGAAACACAAAAATAAATTTATGAACAGGGACATTAAAATTACCTCATGGAACATAGGTGGGATTGTATCACCAATTAAGCGAAAAACAATATTGGCACACTTACAGAAAACAAACACCCACATAGCGTTAATCCAAGAAACACACCTTAATAGCGAGGAATCGTTAAAACTGAAATCTTCTTGGGTGGCCGAATGTATTTTTGCTCCCTCAATTAACAGGAAAAAAGGAGTGGCTATTCTCCTAGGGAAGAAATTAAGTTATGAAAAATTAGACACACTGATTGACCCACTCAGCAGGTTTATAATATTGAAATTAAAGATCTCAAACTCAATATACACCATATGTAATCTATACGCGCCTAATATAATTGAATATGGATTTTGGGACTCTCTCCAAGCAAAAATTTTGCAAATAGGGGAAGGTCATATAATCATAGCAGGGGACTTCAACATGGCCCCGCGAGCTCCGTTAGACAGATTAAGAAGTGGAGTGACACAGAAGGTAAACAAGAAAGACAAGCTAGAAAGCAAAATATTCAAATCAATCACGCGGAATTTAGCAGTCAGAGATATCTGGAGGGCACAAAACCCCGACAGTAGAAACTACACATGTTACTCAAAAACAACTAAATCTCTATCGAGGATTGATCTTATGTTAATCAACGATAACTTATTTCAAAGGGGGGTTAAGGCACATATCGCAGAAATTCTGATTTCTGACCATGCACCAATCACTCTGAACATCCCAGATCCAAAAACCAACGTCAGAACGAAAAGGTTTTTCTTCCCTAAATATCTGACTAAGAATGTAAAGTTTAGAGATTGGCTCAAGGAAAAATGGGAAGACTATCTTCAAAATAATAAAAACTCGGTCTCTAGCCCAATCACGCTGTGGGAAGCTGCAAAAGCGGTACTGAGGGGGGACATAATTGCATACACTGCAAATGCAAGAAGGGAAACACGCTTGAGAGAGACACAAGTAATCGCCACGGTAACAAATGCTTATAATAGGTACTTGAATCTCTCTTCAGATGAGAATTGGAAGAGATACATTAAAGCTAAAGAGGACAGAGATACTTTTCTGACTCTTAAATCCACACAAGCGAACTTAAGATACCAATCAAATCTCTATAAATTTGGTAATAAATCAGGCAAGTTGTTGGCTAAACTAGTAAAAAACTCGAGAGCCTCGAAAGCAGTCGAAGCAATACAAATGAATGGTAAACTACTTACCTCACCAGAGGAAATAACTGAATCCTTTTTTCAATATTATAGCTCAATTTACGCGGCCAACCCAGTTAATATAAATATAAGGGAAAGCTTCTGGGAAGATATGGATATTATAAAAATATCCCCCGAATTTAACTTGGAACTAAACGCCCCAATAACAGAACTAGAAGTAACGCAGGCAATTCAAGCTCTGAAAGGAGAGAAAGCGCCAGGTCCTGACGCTTTACCAAACGAATTTTACAAAAGTCTGGTTAAAGCAATAGTCCCTCAACTAACTACCCTTTTTAATTATCTGTTTCAACAAAATAATCAAATACCCTCCAGCTTCCTAGCATCACATACCATCCTCATACCTAAAGCAGGGAAAGACCCAAAATGCAGAGAAGCGTACAGACCCATCGCACTGTTGAACACAGACTACAAGATATTCGCTTCAATTCTGGCTAAAAGAATGCAAAAAGGTTTAAACAAGGTTATTCATAGTGATCAGGTAGGATTTCTTTCAAAAAGGAACTCTTCTTCGAAAATCAGACAACTTCTCTCATCTATCGATTATTTTAAAAATAGTGTAAGCAAACCTGGCCAGAATCTCGCGGGCGCAGCGATAATAGCAATTGACGCCGAGAAGGCGTTTGACCGAGTTAGCCACGATCACATTTTAAATACTCTGAAACAATATGGTTTTCAAGATAAATTCCTGAATTTAGTAAATAACTTATGTACTCAGGCATCAACAAAATTAATCATGCATGGGCAAGAGTCTAAGAGCATTCGATTAGGGCAGGGCACGAGACAAGGATGCCCGCTCTCGCCGCTCTTGTTTGACCTGGCGATTGAACCCTTAGCCATAAAAATTAGAAAACACATCGAAGGTATCAAAATACACAATAAAGAGTTGAAAGTGTCACTATACGCGGATGATCTGCTAGTATATGTCTCTAATACCTCTAAGAACATTCCAAAAGTGCTGAATATAATCGATCAATTCGGATATTTTGCAGGATATAGAATGAACAAACAAAAAACAGAGCTACTCTGGCTAAGAAAGACCGATATCTCACAATTAAACAATCCATTCAAGACAGTACTTGACTCACTTAGATATCTAGGGATTAGAGTTTCAGCCAATCCTCAAGAGTGGTACTCCCTAAACATTACCCCTATGATTACAAACGCTATTACATTAATGAGAGATTGGCAGAATTTGCCTCTCTCTCTTTCCGGGCGTACTGCTCTATATAAAATGGTAATTCTACCGAAGATATTATATACTCTCCAAAATCTCCCGCTGTTTATAAAAGCACAAGACATCAAGAAATTTAATAAGGCGCTTCGTAAATTTATTTGGCAGTCAAGGAAACCCAGAATCTCTTTGCAAAGACTTTACTTAGCAAAACAATTTGCTGGGCTAGCTCTCCCAAACTTATATCTTTATAACCTAGTCTTCTTAGGCCGAATTGCGGCAGACTGGATAGCAGAAGCCGATTATTTTACGGACAACGGGTTAGAGAATAGCATAATCTATCCTCTAAAGCCAGTATCCCTACTACATACACCTACTCACCTAATCCCTAATCAGGTGAAGACTCTTAAAACACTATATGTAATCATACAGGCATGGAAAAAGATCGGAGCATTTTTGGGAATAAATACGAATATCCCTAGATACCAAACCTTTATAGGTAACCCAGAATTCCAAGAGGGCACTCAAGCTCTACATCTGAAGAGATAGCAGGAACAAGGGCTTAAATTGGCCTCGCAGCTGTACCATAAAGAGACAGGAATTATCAAAACTTTCCAAGAATTGAAACTGGAATTCAATCTTGACAACCAAGACTTTTTTGCATACCTGCAAGCCAGGCATTATACTAGTCAACTGCAGACCCAGTTTAGCTGGAAATGGACCTGGGGGAAATTAGAATCATGGCCAACCCTGATTAAGGCAGGTCAGTGTTCGATCTCTCCATGGTATAACTATCTTAACTCTAAGGAAGGTAGCAGTAATCTAGAGAAACTAGCCCAAAAATGGTCAGACCAACTGTCTATGAATATAGATAAGGAATTGCATATCAAGAGATCTCTCATGTACCTTTGCGACACCACTATTGCTGAAACTTGGAGAGAGTCCCACATAAAGCTCCTGTACCAGACATATTATACACCAAATAAGGCTTATAGATGGAACAATAATGATTTCATTAAATGTCCAAAATGTAGCTTATTGACTGCAGACTTAATGCACATGGTATGGTCATGTCCAAAAATTAAACAATTTTGGCACAGACTAGAATACTGGTTATTAAAAAGGGTAAAAACTGAATTATTTAAATTCACTCCTCTAACTATAACCCTCTTATCAAGAAATAAGGAAGATTTCAGAGACGCTAAAATAGTGAACTTAGTTATTCTGGCCGCAAGAAATTTAATATTCAAAAAATGGAAAACTAGATTTATTCCCACTACGAATGAAGTAAAAAATTATCTTAAAAAACAATACCGGATAGAACAACTTGCCACAGATCTGAACTCAGAGCAAGACATTATAGTTTTTTTTAGTAAATGGTCAAAATTTATTAAAAGTTTCTCTCTGGCGGAAATAGAGTACATGATAACTCCATTTCAAAGCTCGGAAATAGTTCAACTGGGTATCTGGTAGTGGGGGTCTGGTGCGGAGGGGGGAGGAGGAGAAACTAGCCGCAAATTAATTTTCCTCCTATTATTTATTTATTTATTTATTTATTTTTATTTTTTTTTATTTTTTTTTATTTTTTTTTATTTTTTGTTTTCTTTCTCCTTTTTTCTTTTTTTTGTTTGTTTTTGTATTCCTTTTTAGTGTAAATTGAAAAACTCCAACAATGTTTCACAGAGGTGATGTGAATTTGATTGACAATAGGTGCATTGTGGATAGACTCTTTTCTATGAAATACTTGTGTAGAAACAGGGATGAATGGACACAAACATCGCAATGCTGGTGTCCTGTATTGGTTTCTTTTTTTTTCTCTTGTTGTTTTTTTTTTGTTTTTTTGCGCTGATTTCTGCCTGCAATTGTTACACAATATTGTCTTGATCGTTTTACTGCTGAAATTGTTGCATTGTTGGTATAAAATAAAGTTATTAAAAAAAATTACATTCCCAATTTAAATCATGAAAGTTTTTTTGACTTAACTGTCCCTTTAATCAGTGGTGAGAGTAAATGTTTCTACTTTTTGAACATGCCACTTAAAATAACTGCAGCTTCAAATTAAATTTAAAACAAAACCTTTCAGCTCACAAAACACCCACATTTTTATTTATAACAGACAAAATATTATGGTTAATAGTTATTAAGATTTTGTCCAATAACTTTTTTCAAATAACACAGTTTGTAAAAACATGCAGGAAATAATGTAATATTATCTTTGTACTGATTTCAGATTCTTAGCAGCACACAATTACACTCAACACCTCTCTCACCTTTTATGTTTCATAGACAGATTAGAGAGAAGATTGATTAACATCAAAGACAGACCAAGAGCAATCAGCCTCCAGCAGAGATCCATCGATATGAGCTCTAAAGTAATGCAAAAACAATTAGGTGCCTGCAGAAGGAACAGCTATTTTTGACAATAACAGATTACTTTGAGTCATGTCACACTGGTCTTTGATGTCATTAGGTTGTTACAATTTCATTCTCTTCAATTCTTTCTCTTGGTACATTAGGACGTTAGTTGCAAGTATTTCTGTTTTCTGGACTTTTAAATAAATAAGTAAAAAAGTTTTATTTATTTTTACAAACTTTCTTCTCTCACTCTCTCACACTCTCTCTCTCTCTCTCTCTCTCTCTCTCTCTCTCCTTCTCTCTCTTTCTCTCACTCTCTCTTATATATATATATATATATAAATAAAGAAAATAATAAAAAAATAATAAAAAAGTGGTGCTACACAATAAATCTAATGCGTTAACTCCTAAGTGCTAGCAGTCCCAAATAAGAAATATGAATATATGTTGCAAAGAAAAGGATTGAATGCGCTATCAATTCAATCAAATAAGGACCAGGGCTGCACAAGGGTCTGAACGCTTTATTCCTAAAACATACATATAGGGTTCACCGAGAATCCAGGTCGTCTATTCTCCAACCAAATTCCAAACAGACAATACACACACAACAGTTTAAAAAGCATGAGAGGCAGAAAAGGGCAAAAACCGCTGAATAAAAACTATAAACATGACCTGATACTGCAGTATGCTACTAACAATATTCAACTTTGACCATAGTAAGGTAACAGCTAGCTAGGCTGATGATCAACAGTTGGAAACACACATGTATCAAATCATGAACATAAGAATACCCAGAAAGGGTGTGGCGCCCCAGAATATACACAGTATATATATTGAAGTCCTGTGAGTCTCAAATATTAACCAGGCACTTGAGTGTTCAAAACACGCACTGGTATTGATTTTTAAGAACTTCTTATTGCTGTGCAAACAGAACAATTGTGAAGGATTTCCCAACCAGGCACTCAAGTGTTACAAAACACGCTCTGGCTGCAATATGAGGAAACTTCTAATTGATGCGCTAATGACTGTATAGTTATTTCATCTGTAACTTATTCTGGGTGAAATCCACTTTGTATCCACTTAACCAGTAGTATGTATTATGTAACAAATATATGTTGAAAAGAAAGACAACAAAGTTTTATCAATTTGTTCAACCACTTGAAAGTAGACTTTCCACGGGTAGCAAGACTTATGAAGCCAAACCTCACCTCTTATGCATGATTACTTTGTTCAATACTCAACAGGGCTGCAGCACCTGTAAGTATACTGATTCCTCAGCGTGCTCCATTATAGGTAGGTTGGCACCTTCACTTGCAGTTCGTTTTAGAATCCGTCAGGAAAACCCGGTAGTCTCTTTCAGCGTTTTTTGCCAGTTTCGCCTGCTTGTGGCTGTGACGTGACTAGTGATTCATCAGAACATGACGCGTTTCGCCCCTCCCACTAAAGGCTGAAGACCGGGTTATAGCCACAAGCAGACGAAACTGGCAAAAAACGCTGAAAGAGACTACCGGGTTTTCCTGACGGATTCTAAAACGAACGGAGAGTGAAAAAAGTCAGTAGTTAAGAGCTTTCTGGGTTAACGCCGGTTTATAAAGCTCTTAACTACTGTGTTTTAAAGTACACTAACACCCATAAACTACCTATGTACCCCTAAACCGAGGTCCCCCCACATCGCCGCCACTCTATTAAATTTTTTTAACCCCTAATCTGCCGACCGCACACCGCTGCCACCTACGTTATCCCTATGAACCCCTAATCTGCTGCCCCTAACACCGCCGACCCCTATATTATATTTATTAACCCCTAATATGCCGCCCCCAACGTCGCCGCTACCTACCTACACATATTAACCCCTAATCTGCCGACCGGACCGCGCCGCTATTATAATAAAGTTATTAACCCCTAATCCGCCTCACTCCCGCCTCAATAACCCTATAATAAATAGTATTAACCCCTAATCTGCCCTCCCTAACATCGCCGACACCTAACTTCAAGTATTAATCCCTAATCTGCCGATCGGAGCTCACCGCTACTCTAATAAATTTTTTAACCCCTAAAGCTAATTCTAACCCTAACCCTAACACCCCCCTAAGTTAAATATAATTTTATTCTAACGAAATAAATTAACTCTTATTAAATAAATTATTCCTATTTAAATCTAAATACTTACCTGTAAAATAAACCCTAATATAGCTACAATATAAATTATAATTATATTGTAGCTATTTTAGGATTAATATTTATTTTACAGGCAACTTTGTAATTATATTAACCAGGTACAATAGCTATTAAATAGTTAATAACTATTTAATAGTTACCTAGTTAAAATAATTACAAAATTACCTGTAAAATAAATCCTAACCTAAGTTACAATTAAACCTAACACTACACTATCAATAAATTAATTAAATACAATACCTACAATTATCTACAATTAAACCTAACACTACACTATCAATAAATTAATTAAATACAATATCTACAAATAAATACAATGAAATAAACTAACTAAAGTACAAAAAATAAAAAAGAACTAAGTTACAAAAAATAAAAAAATATTTACAAACATTAGAAAAATATTACAACAATTTTAAACTAATTACACCTACTCGAAGCCCCCTAATAAAATAACAAAGCCCCCCAAAATAAAAAAATGCCCTACCCTATTCTAAATTTAAAAAGTTCAAAGCTCTTTTACCTTACCAGCCCTGAAAAGGGCCCTTTGCGGGGCATGCCCCAAAGAATTCTGCTCTTTTGCCTGTAAAAAAAACACATACAATACCCCCCCCAACATTACAACCCACCACCCACATACCCCTAATCTAACCCAAACCCCCCTTAAATAAACCTAACACTAAGCCCCTGAAGATCTCCCTACCTTGTCTTCACCTCACCGGGTTCAGCGATCGGTCCAGAAGAGGGTCCGAAGTCTTGATCCAAGCGGCGGCTGAAGAACTCCATCATCGGGCTGAAGTCGGAAGTCCATCATCGGGATGAAGTCTTCTATCAAGCGGCATCTTCAATCTTCTTTCTTCCGGAGCGGAGCCATCTTCTTCCCAGCCGACGCGGAACCATCCTCTTCAACCGACGCCTACTCGCCGAATGACGGTTCCTTTAAATGACGTCATCCAAGATGGCATCCCTCGAATTCCGATTGGCTGATAGGATTTGCCGGATGGATGAAGATAGAAGATGCCGCCTGGATGAAGACTTCTGCCCATCTGGAGGAACTCTTCTGCCTGGCTTCAATGAAGACTTCTGCCCGTCTGTAGGACCACTTCTGCCCGGTTGGGTGAAGACGTCTCAAGGTAGGGTGATCTTCAGGGGGTTAGTGTTAGGTTTTATTAAGGGGGGATTGGGTGGGTTTTAGAGTAGGGTTGGGTGTGTGGGTGGTGGGTTTTAATGTTGGGGGGGTATTTGTACTTTTTTTTTACAGGTAAAAAAGCTGATTACTTTGGGGCAATGCCCTGCAAAAAGCCCTTTTAAGGGCTATTTGTAATTTAGTGTAGGGTAGGGCTTTTTATTATTTTGGGGGATTAGATTAGGTGTAATTAGTTTAATTTTTTTTTAATTACTTTATTATTTTCTGTAATTTAGTGTTTGTTTTTTTCCGTAATTTAGATAATTGTATTTAATTGTATTTAATTGTAGTTAGTTTAGGGAATTAAATTAATTATAGTGTACTGTTAGGTGTAATTGTAACTTAGGTTAGGTTTTATTTTACAGGTACTTTTGTATTTATTTTAACTAGGTGGTTATTAAATAGTTAATAACTATTTAATAACTATTGTACCTAGTTAAAATAAATACAACGTTGCCAGTAAAATAAAAATAAACCATAAGCTAGCTACAATGTAACTATTAGTTATATTGTAGCTATCTTAGGGTTTATTTTTTTTTTTTTTTTTTTTGATGTTATGATCATTTTATTGTAACAGGTAACAGGTGAAATGATTAACAGCAACATTTACAGCACTAACAACAAACACACAAAGATGTACACTTTGCACTTCATGTGAGCATTCTGTGAGGATAAAGGATTAACAATACATAATTATCTGAAACTTTATTAGAGACTATTAGAATAGGGTGACCACTCCAAAGAAAGGTACTTATCCATGTTTAGGTTGTGCTCAATTCAATTCAATGATCAAAATAAACTGTATTGCCCAGATTAATGACAATAAAAAAGGGAGATTAAAGGTTTTTATACATGTGATACAGATTTTGTTGTGTATCTCCTTAAATGCCCATGTGGGCGTGGCTATATGGGGGAAACTATTCATCCTGCCAAAGATAGGATTAGTGCTCACAAATCCAGTATTAGAAATAGAGATATGACACAGCCAGTATCTGCCCATTTTACCATGGCAGGGCACACTGTTAGTCAATTAAGGTTCCAGTTAGTAATGTATTTTTTACTTTAGAAATTGTTTTGAAACAAATTTTTATTATAATCTACAGGTAGAAGCTACACTCTCTAATGTCCACTAGATGGCAGTATGCTGTAGAGAAGATGATATGCATATGACATTGAGTTAATTTGTCAAATCACAGGTGGTATAAATAGAGGTGCTCTACCTGTAATATACAGCATGAATAAGGGCTATGTAGGCCCGAAAAGTAGCTGTTGTTTTATTCTCTGACACTTCAATAAAGGATGTTTTCCTAAAAAAAGAAAACAGTGCTGGGAGTATTCTATTATTTTATGTATATATATATATATATATATATACATATGTATATATATATATATATACACACATATACAGTATATATATGCGTGTATGTGCATGCGTGTTTTTAGGCTTGTGAGTGTATATGTAGGCTTGCGTCTGTGTATATGTGTGTATGTATCTTGTGTGTATGTGTATATATGTATGCTTTAATGTCTTTGTGTGTGTGTATATGTATACTTGTTTTACTTTTCATTTCTTTGTTTATCTGTTTTAAGAAATGGCTCTCTGACACCATATTTGCATTCCAGACATATGATTCAGACCTGTATTATTATCTTTATGAACGTTTCAAAATTATAAATATGTTGTGAGTACTTATTTCCTGACTGTTTATATATAAAAATGTTTATGTAAGGTATATATGTTTCAAACTAGTTTAATATTGAAATTTAGGTACCTAATAGGTTTAAATATGGGAGGTGTTTGTTGTGGATATAATCCCTCCCTACAGGGCTATGATCCATCCGCCCTGAGGAAGCCCCGTCTATCACTTGGCATTGTGGGTGAAACAATCAAGATCGTAGGCATTGGATCACGGACGTACATGTGATCAACCCGGAAGTATGCACGCAGCCTGACCACGCTACAGCAATTCAGCGTGTGTAACACAGTTTGGCACTGTAACTTTTCATGGAACACAATTTTTTTTTTTTTTTTTTTTTTAAATGCTTTATTGAAGTGAATCAAATACAATAATGATAAAGCAATAAAAATGTACAATACATAAACAGACAATCTGTTCTTACCAACTGTATATGTACAAAAAACACAATATAAACACTTCAACTGATATCATGCCTGAACCAAGGGACGTGCCCTCGGGAGGAGCTGTTACAAATATAATGAATTCTTCAAACTGATCTTAGATTAACATAGTATAGTACTTGAAGATTGAGGGATGGGGGAAGGGGGAGAAAGGGAGAGAAAGAGAGAAGAAGGAAGGAGGGAGGAGAGAAAAAAAAAAAAAAAAAAAAATTAAATTGTGCCGTGCCACAATGCCAACACCATTTCATATGTTGCCAGGCTGTGATTTTTCAAATAGTGGTATCTTTCCAGTAACAGGGTGTCCCCTACTTGGGCGTGCCAGTCCTCTAAAGTAGGAGGACTTTGAGATTTCCACTTTTTAGGGATTATTTTTTTTGCACAGGTGATCATTATTAGCAACAGAGCAAGATGTGCTGTGCTCTGTGTTTTAGGTAAGGCAAGAAAGAGTAAAATTTCAGGTGTGTTTGGAATAGCAATTTTTAAGGTATCACCCATTTTTTTCAAAACACCTGTCCAGAAGGACGATAGACCAGGGCAGTGCCACCAAATATGCAGAATTGATCCTCGTTCTCCACAGCCTCTCCAACACAGCGGGCTCAGAGACGGGAAGATTTTATGAAGTCTTAGAGGGATTAAATACCATCTGCTCATAAATTTAATATGTGTTTCTTGGATAGTAGACGAAACCGAAGATTTCTTAGTTAGTCTGAAAGCCCTAAACCAGGACTCCGGTTCGTGGTCCTTTCCCAATTCCTCAGTCCAGCGTTTTGTATATGTCGGTAATGAGTCAGTGCCCCGCAGAATGATCAGTTTGTATAAAAGGGAGATCATGTGTCTAGGGGCCTTGTCCAATACACATAATTTCTCAAAGATCGTGAGTGTTCTACCTAGTTCCTGTCTGTGTTTGTGTTTTGTGATAAAATGAAGCAGCTGGTGATAGTGCAGCCAGGACGAGAAAATTTTAGGCTGAAAATTCTCTAATACAGCCCTCGGAACTACCTTCCCATCCTCCACCACACCGAAAACAGAACCCTCCTTAATTTTATATGGCGCAAGTTTGTGCATACCTTTGCTATAATAGGGGATCTCAGGGTTTTCTAAGATAGGTGTCAAAGGGGAGCACCTAGAAGAGATATGTGTAGAGGTAGCTACAGTCGAGTCCCATATATGAAGTGTTTCTTCTATTAAGTGATATCTAGAGACTGTAATGGGGCGTTGTGAGGGCAGAAGCCAGGCCAGGGTACTCATATTATTTATTTTGAAGATTTGTCTATCTAGATCAATCCATGCTTTATTGGTTGTATTTTGTGCCCATTCCGTTATTCTTTGTAGTCCTATTGCCCGTTTATATGAGTAGATATCTGGTAAACCCAAACCTCCTCTATCTCTTGGTATATACATGGTGCGCTTAGGTAACCTAGGTTTGGAGTTAGCCCATACGAATTGTTCAATTAGGTTTTGTATCTGAGGGATGAAGCCTCTAGGGAGTGCAATGGGTAAGGTCTGAAGAAGATATAATATTCTCGGCAGAATATTCATCTTGATGACACCGACTCTACCCAGCCAGGATATCGGTTTAGTCTTCCATGAGGAAAGGTCGGCCATGATGTCATTCTTTAGTGGGATGTAATTATATTTAAAAAGGTCTGAGGGGTTAGGAGTTAAGTAAATGCCTAAGTATCTAAGCCTATGGCTTGCTACAGTTATCTTAAATTTATGTTGTAGAATTTGTACTATCTTTGGGTTAGTATTGATGTTTAAAAGTTCTGACTTGTTCAGATTGAGAGAAAAATTTGAAACCTCACCATATATCCGCAGTTCCTCTAAGAGCTCAGGGATAGACTCTGATGCATTAGTTAAAGTGTATAAAACATCATCGGCATATAAAGCCTGTTTATGCTCCCTGTCCCCAACAACAATACCCTTGATGTTCTGATTGCATCTCACTTTATGAGCTAAGACTTCGATAGATAAGGCAAAAAGCAGCGGGGACAGTGGGCATCCCTGCCTGGTCCCGTTGCTGATATTAAATGAATCTGATAAAGTCCCATTAATTTTAATTTTAGCATTCGGGTTGGAATATAGTGCTAGTACCGAGTTTACATAAGCCTCCCCAATCCCTATTTTTTCTAGCACTCGACGCAGAAAAAGCCAACTAACCCTATCAAAAGCCTTCTCCGCGTCGGTGGAGAAGAGCACTAGGGGACATCCAGAGACCCTAGCATGGTTGATCAGCTGGGTGACTCTGACAGTATTGTCCCTCGCCTCACGGCCCGGGACAAAGCCGACCTGGTCGTTGCAAATTAGATTGGGTAGATGTTTGTTTAGCCTGTTTGCCAGGATCTTCGCCAAAATTTTCATATCGGAATTGATTAACGATATGGGCCTAAAATGACTAGGGGAATCCCCAACTTTTCCCGGCTTGGGCAGAACCGTTATATGAGCTTCCAATAGAACTCGTGACAAATCGGGGTTTTCCCGGAGGCTATTAAACAGGTCCAGAAGAGGGCCTGCCAAAATGTCCTTGAACTTTTTATAATATGTCGAGGAAAAGCCGTCAGGACCTGGGCTCTTACCGCTTGGGCTCCCCTGAATAGCCTCATACAATTCTTCTATAGAGATAAGGGCATCCATACCTCTAGAGTCCTCCTTTGATAAGGAAGGGAGGTTAGTATCTTCTAGATAGGAGTTTATCAGAGCTTCCTGTTGTAATGTTGCTGCCCCCTGTGAGTATGCTGATGTGTTTTTATGTATATTATACAAAGAGTGATAATAACCATGAAACTCCCTCGCTATTTGGGCGCTGCTACAGAGTGTACGGCCATCTCCAGACTTGATTGAGTGTATATAAGAGCGGAGCTGTCTCTTTTTAAGTGTCCTAGCTAAGATCTTGCCTGGCTTATTACCCCCTTCATAGTAATGTTGTTTTAAATAGAGGGCTTTCCTTTGGTGTGACTCTAATAAGTGTTGTTGGAGTTCTAGTCTTGCTTTTTTTAGTCGAGTTGTGGTGTCTGTGCAGGAAGGGAGCTCTTTGTGTTTAGCTTCTAAGGAGCCTAAGTCAGATTGAAGGGCTGTGTATCTGGCCCTATACTGTCTATTAAGAAAAGCCTTATGTTTAATCAGGGCCCCCCTAATCACAGTCTTATGGGCTTCCCAAATAATGGCTTTGGAAGAGGTTGGGTAAGTGTTAGTCTCAAAATACTCCTGCACTGTTTTCTGTATGTCTGATAGGATTAGAGGATTATCTAATAAAGTTTCATCCAATCTCCAAGTATTTTGGACGACAGGGATATCTGGCCATATTATCGAACAAGATACCGGTGCATGGTCCGACCATGAAATATGGCCAATATTACTGTGATGTGTAATGGATAAGCCACATGAGTCTGTGTATATGTGGTCTATCCGGGAGTAGCTATTGTGCGGGATAGAATAGAACGAATAATCTCTCAAGGTGGGATGAAGGGTGCGCCAAACGTCATGTAATTCCAATTTTTTCAGGGTGGCGTTAACCTGAGTTATCGTGTTTGAAGGTATACAAGTTACCCCTTTCGAGGTGTCAATTACCGGGTCAGAAACTATATTAAAGTCACCCGCTAGGTATGTAATACCTCTGGCGTGTTCTAGTAATTGGTCGCGTACTTGATTAAAAAAAGACACTTGGCCCTGACTTGGGGAATAGACTGAAGCCAATGTAATATAATGCCCATACAGAGTGCCAACTATGATAATATAACGCCCTTCCGGGTCTCTTTCAATGTGTTGTAAAATGAATGGTACTGTTTTATGAAAAACAACGCCTACTCCCCCTTTTTTACTCAATCCTGAGGCAAAATAGGCCGATGGGAACTGTGTATTGTGCCATCTAGGTTCCCTTCCTCTCCTATAATGGGTTTCTTGTAGGAGAATTATATGACTCTGTATTTTGTTCAATTCTTTAAATGCAATAGAGCGTTTGCCTGGATCGTTTAATCCCTTAGCATTGATGGTGGTAAGATTTATAGAGTGATCCCCAAACCTGCTAGGTCTGGTCTGCATTGTAAAAAAAAAAAAAAAAAAAAAAAGGGGAAAAGTAAGTTAGGGAATGAAAGGAGGGTTACTGTAAGTATAGGAAAGAGGGAAAAACAGGAGGAGAAGAAGTACTATTCAGGATATTTATTCCTAAGAGAAAAGAGAAAGGAAAAAAAAATACTAAGAAATTATAGTAAGTTTTACCTTTAGTTACAGAAGAACCCAGGGTCACTTATTTACATCAAAATATAGTATATCTTATAACAAAAAAAAACAAAAACCCACTGAAATAGGGGAAAAGCCCCTTTACTGACGTATGTTATGAGAATAAGAACAGGAAAAACCTGTATGATCTTTTAACACAATAAAATACTTGGTACATTCTAGATTTAAAACATTAAACAGGTATATTGGGAAGACATTATTATATTGAGATATCGCCTAAGCCCAACGTTATATATGAGTAAATGTTTATGTTATTGTAAGCCCTAGAAATTATCCCGTCCCCTCACCTGAATAAAGCTCCAAGTTGGGTCAAGCAGAGCAATATTTATAGAAAATTTGCATATCATGCAATGCCTAAAATCGCTAAGAAATATAGTAAGGTAATCAGTCCAGTAACTCAAAACCACCTAAGACATAGCCAATCATGTAGCTAATGTTGTTAGTATCCCATATCTGTTGACCAAGGAGTATATCTAACCTGTATCTGGACAAACTATCACCACAAAGTACATGTTGAGTCCCTTATGTAAGCATGGATAACTTCCTCCTAGGTTCTGAGTTAGAAGGATGCATGGTGGTATCATCCACATCAGATAACAGACTACATTTAATGCATCATGTTCTAGGGATAATAGTTATTATGGGTCAGTGGTGTATCTTTGTAGGATAATCAAAAAACAGAATTAACTATTTAACTCAAACCAAGACACTTTTATTGGCTTACGAAACCGTGCTAATCTTGTCCTACCTGACTCTAAATATTAATATTTTATACATAGTGTAATTGGGGGTCTGATCCCTAGCCCTTGCCTCCCGTTCTAAATGAGTAATTATATATGTAATAGTGGGCCCGGGGAGCTGGCCCCATCACTCCCCCATAGTACCCTAAAGGGGGTTTAATAGAACAATATTTATAGAATATTTGCATATAATACAATGTCCAATATAGCAGAGATATGTAGGTAGGTAAACATTTAAGCAACTTCAAACTACATAATACCTAATAAATCACAAACCCAATTCAATTATCAAAACTCATCTGTTGATTAAGGCGTGTACAAAACCTAT
Source organism: Bombina bombina (assembly GCF_027579735.1). NCBI lineage: Eukaryota > Metazoa > Chordata > Amphibia > Anura > Bombinatoridae > Bombina > Bombina bombina. The sequence goes on along the minus strand of NC_069500.1, from coordinate 613,594,554 downwards.
AAGTCTAATAACCCATATATTGAGCGCATCACATTGTATCCCTCATATAAACATAATACAACTTTATCAACAGCACTGTGAGGATGATATGCGTGGTGAAAACATCCACAGTAGCTAACATTCAATATGCAAGACATGGTGTACTTAGAGAAAACAATTATTGTATACAAGAGTTATAGTCCTGTAATGAAAACATTATACATGAGTGTCCATATTGCACAGACAAAGACATATTGAGTAGTTGCCGGAACCTCACCAAACTTTACCCTGCTGACTCTTCATCTGTGCGATTCCTGGAGGGACGAGTAGGAGGTGCTTCTCCTCCTGTGTAAGTGCCACTAGAAGCTGGTACCTGTATCGATAAGTTCTCAAAAAAGGCCCTGTGGTCCATACCAGGTCTAAAAATGGCAGTTTTGTTATTATAAGAGGCTATGATAGAGACTGGAAAGCCCCATCGGTAGGGGATTTTGTTGCTTCTCAGGACAGACGTGATGTGGCTCAGGTCTCTGCGCTTCTGCAAGGTCACAGGAGACAAGTCTGTAAATACTTGAATTTCCTCTCCTGCGTGGGTGATAGGGTGCTTTTTCCTTGCTCCTTGAAAGATTTCCTCTTTATCCTTAAAACTGAGAAATCTGACAATAATGTCCCTTGGCGGAGCTTTACTCGGTGGTTTGGGCCTGAGGGCCCTATGAGCTCTTTCAATTGGGATCTCTGGAGATGAAGGGGAGTCCTTGATAATTCTAAACAGTGCTTGAAGATAACCCTCAATATTCTGCGGGGCAATAGCCTCTGATACCCCACGGAAGCGCAGATTGTTCCTGCGACCTCTATTATCAATATCTTCCAATTTGTCATTGAGGTACTGTAAATTGTCAGCATGGTTGTGTATATCAGTAGATTGCTGATGCAGAGAAGATTTGTTGTCCTTAGCAGTTTTTTCAATTGCTAAGACTCTTGTCTCTAAAGCAGAAAAGTCCTTCCTTAAGTCCCCAAATAAGCTCCTCATTTCGTTCATAACTCCCTGTATATCAGTCTTAGAGGAGAGGTGTGATATGTCCTCTTTAGTGAGAAAATGAGAATGAGAATCGCCACCATGTGGTATTGAAGATACTTGACTATCCTGAGAGCTTTCCATGTCTTGTACAGCCTTTGATTTGGCGGAATCTAAAGGCTTAAGATACTGGCTCATGGATTTAGATATGCCTATCTTATCTGCCTTGTGCGCTCTTTTATTCGGCATGCCCTGAGGTGTGTGTTTCAAGTAGAGGCCTAAACACCAGTTAACCTGTGCATGCAAGCCTTTTATTCCTCTCAAGCGAAAAGGCTAGGATATAGAATAAAATGGGGCAAATTATCCTGCTTGTGCTGAAAGAGATGATTAAAGGAGGGCCTAAATGAGATCTGTTAAATATGCCCACCACTAGGTATTAAAGTGGTTAATTTATCCTTCTAGCTAAGGCCTTAGTGTTGCTTACCACTTGTAACTCATGCAGAAAGTGGGGGTTCTATTAAACAAAGACTTGGCTCCCTGTATCCGCAGAGCTTTTTGTGCTCCGCTCATAGATATAAAGGTGTTGTAGGAGATGTAGCGAGCTTTAACTGTGCCAGATAGAGGCTTCTGTTGGCAAAAAAAGTCCACTGAAATGCTCTGTGTGTTTCTAGGTGCATATAAAATATGGCGGTTAAGCCAGCTTACCGCTCTGCAAGCCCCTCCCGGGTAACAAACGAGCTGGAGTTGTTGCAGTCAGAAACCGCTATACAAATGCGGTAGGTATTTGTCTCCGTGCTTCACCTCCTGCACTCTGCTCCGGAAATCAGATCAGTCTATATCCGACACTCCCGCAGTTCAATTAGTGGGCCCTGTGCGCCCGTTACGGTGCTTAGTTGAGCTGGAACCCCAACGGTCCTTGCGGTAGCACTGCTGAGAGGTAAGTTAGGTAGCGGGTCCGGTCACCTTACTGTAGCTGCTAGTAGCCGCTGAGAGAGTCCCGATCTCCGCCTTGCACCCGTAGCAAGGATCTTGTGAGTTACCCACGGGGGATGTCGTCCATAGGGGGATGCAGCTTGTAGACGTGGATAGTAGTAAGCGGCCTTCTAACAAGAATTCAAAAGGATATTATAGTCCCGTATAGCAACTCCATATAAGCACCAGGTGAAAACTGCTTTAATATAATGCTTAAGTGCTAAATAAACGCTAATTGTCAGTATAGGAAGCAGGAGCCCTCCTAATGTGCGACCATCTTCCTGCGTGGTCAGGCTCCGCCCCCCCTTAGGGTTTATTTTATAGGTAAGTATTTGGTTTTAAATAGGAATAATTTATTTAATTGTAGTAATTTTTTCAGCCGAATCTGCCCCATTAATTCCTATGGGGAAATCGTGCACGAGCATGTTTTACCAGCTCACCGCTACCGTAAGCAGCTCTGGTATTGAGGTGAGATGTGGAGCAAAAATTTGCTCTCCGCTTACTTCTCTGCGGCTAACGCAGGGTTTCAAAAAACCCGTAATACCAGCGCTGTTTGTAGGTGAGCGGTGAGCAGGAACTGCTCATTAGCACCGCAAGCCTTATCGACAAAAACTCATAATCTAGCCGATAGTGTGGTAACACACCAAAATTAAAACCCAAACGTAATAGATTACTTGAAGAAGGCAAAAAATACTACATAAAAAAAAAGGGGGCGGAGCTTGGCCAAGCTCCTAGGCCTCGCCGCTGTTCCACATCATAAAACAGTTGGCAACTGCCAAAAAAATACACTGGCAAACATCTAAGAGAGGGTCTACTACCCCGGCAACCTAAATGAGGGAATCGGCTTTGAAATAGCAGGCGCCGAGACATCTGACAAAAACACGCACGCCGTGCAGGAGGCCCTGAAAACACTAATGGTAAGTGCAACGAAACAATATTCAGCTGCAGCCACGTACCAGGTAATGTTAACACCGCCACTACATCCATGGGCTTAAGCAGGACAGCACTTAGGGTCATATAACATCTTTTACAGCCACAACCTTATCTGCAAAAATCTAAATGCGACAGCTAACTGGAATCGCTAACACAGAAACACTAATGGCTTTCAGGCAACCTATACAAGATACAAAAACGCTTGCAGAAACCCACTCTATGTGGGCTTAAAGGGACAGTCAACACCAGAATTTTTGTTGTTTAAAAAGAAAGATAATCCCTTTATTACCCATTCCCCAGTTTTGCATAACCAACACGGTTATAATAATACACGTTTTACCTCTGTAATTACCTTGTATCTAAGCTTCTGCTGACTGCCCCCTTGTTTCAGTTATTTTGACAGACTTGCATTTTAGCCAATCAGTGCTCACTCCTAGGTTACTTCATGTGCATGAGCTCAATGTTATATATATGAAACACATAAACTAATGCTCTCTAGTTGTCAAAATGCATTCAGATTAGAGGCAGTCTTCAAGGTCTAAGAAATTAGCATATGAACCTCCTAGGTTTAGGTTTCAACTAAAAATACAAAGAGAACAAAGCAACATTGGTGATAAAAGTACATTGGTAAGTTATTTAAAATTATATGCCCTATTTAAATCATGAAAGTTTTTTTGGACTTGATTGTCCCTTTAAATAAGTGAAGGTCAACATATCACAACCCTGTACATTTGAGTGGGTTTAATAGGGGGAAGGCCAACTTCATACAAACTTCTTTGAGCAAGGAGCTGCTTTGAAAAACCTGATCTGCCCTCCATTATCTATCCACTTGCTACTTATCTGCAGGCCTTAGTAATTGCAAAATGGACTGGGAAACCTGATCATTATATCCCTCTGGACTCTGGAGTGAAGCTGAGATATATCAGCAATGTCTAACAGAAAGAATAACAAACCAGACAAAACTCCAAAGGCAAATATGATGAACCAATGTATAAAAGGCCCTGAACCCTCCACAGATAACAAATCCAGCATACAGGAGACCTAGAACACACAGCAGCCACAAAAGCTGACCTCCAGAACCTATCCTCCAAAGGGGACAATAAATGTGTAATGTCTGAAGTACGCCAACTATTTGGAGACCTGAAAAAAGACCTATCACTAGTAACACAAACTGTGCACTGCTTGGTTGAAAAACAAAAGGACACGGACACCATTGTCCAAAGGCCATGCATAAACTGCAAACCCATAATGATTCTCTATACTTCCAAATGGAAAAGGTGGAGGATTTAGACAATAGAAACAGACAAAATAATATCCGCATTCGGGGAATACCTGAGACAATATCACCTACTGCCCTGCCAGGATATCTTCAAGCTCTGTTCATAGAGCTTTAAGGCCAGAGCCCCCACCTAAAGCATCTCCAAGAGACGTTATACTAAAACTCTTGAATTTCCTAGATAAGGATAAAATTCTAAGATGTGCCAGGACAAAGCAGCAAATATCGCACGCTGGAATCAAACTACAACTCTACTCAGACTGCAGCCCATCCACCTTACAGAAGAGAAGAGAATTGCGATACATCACAGCTGAGACAAAGGGGAATACCATATAGATTGAGTTTCCCGCCTGGTATGCATTACAGCCACTAAAAATGGGAAATGCCACCCTTAGATCCGAAAAAGATCTTCCAGACTTTTGCAAGCAGCTGGACATCACACTCTCTACACAAGGCATGGGGCTCCATTCTAATTCTGAGCACTCTGGACCTTCTGTGGACCAGGAAGAAACGAGTGTATCGGTGGAGTAACCACAGGACATTACATCAAAGAACACCACCAGACTTTTGTAATGTATACCCTAATGATCGTATTTCTTCCACAGGCATTAAGTTATAATCGCATGGGCATTAAAAACTTAATATTATACTGTTCCTGCGGAAATATTGTTTAGAATGCCAGTATTTAACATATATTGTTTAATCTGTAACTCATGATTGAAAAGAGTTTGTTTACCACACCCTAATTATATTGTTCACAAGGTTATCTAGAGAATGGGGAGTAAATTGTTGCCATGCAAGCACTAATTTGTTTGCTGAGGGCCTCATACAGGCCGGTTAGGAACTTTCTATACTCCAAACACTAAAATTACTATTATATTGCTAAAACAAACAAAAGGAGAAGAGCTCAACGATTCAAATGTAGAGTAAGGATTTTTAATACCAGTTCACACGCAAAGTAGAGCAACTCACAAGATATAAAATTAAAACAGCACGTCACAGAAGGTAATCAAGATGTCAGCAGATTGAAGCTTGACTCCCAGTCGGTATTGTAGCCACCAACTTGAAGCTTGGCACCCGGTTCACTGTTATTGGAAAATTCCATTTAAGAACTGATGAGATTTCACTAGGATATCCACAGTGTGAAACTTCCTCCGTGTAGGTAACAAGGTAAGTCCGCTAAAAATTCAAAATGTGAATACACACCCTCAGCAATATCTAATAGACACCTCAATGCAACAAGGAACTACGGAATCCTCACAGGGTCACACTTCTACAAAACTTAAACGCGTTTCGTCCCAATCAACAGGACTTTCTGAAGTTTCTCAAGATTCTTGAGAAAGTCCAGTCGATCGGGACGAAACACATTGAAGTTTTGTAGAAGTGTGACCCTGTGAGGCTTCCGTAGTTCCTTGTTGCATTGAGGTGTCTATTGGATAGAGTCGATGGCGTGCATTCACATTTTGAATTTTTAGCAGACTTACCTTGTTACTTACACAGAGGAAGTTTCACGCTGTGGATATCCTAGTAAAATCTCATCGGTTCTCACACAGAATTTTCCAATAACCGTGAACCGGGTGCCAAGCTTCGAGTTGATGGCTACAATACAGATCGGGAGTCAAGCTTCAATTTGCTGACATCTTGATTACTTTCTGTGACGTGCTGTTTTTAATTTTATATCTTGTGAGTTGAACTATTTTGCGTGTGAACTGGTATTAAAAATCCTTACTCTACATTTAAATCGTTGCGCTCTTCTCCTTTTGTTTGTTTTAGATTATCCGCTGGGTTCTTTTGGAACTACCCGTTATCAGAGGAGCAGCCGGATTCAGTGGTATATTTTATCACTTGCATTGGTAGACATTTTTCATCTGGTTATCCAATTGATATTTATATTCACATTTTATGTAACTGTATTAATTATTAATTTATTATATCTCTATTTTGACATTATTTTATATTTTTATTCTTTGATACATAGCATTACTCAGTCTATTTTTTACTCCATTCTGTTTGTTTGTTGTATACTATTATATTGCATTTATAGGATTGCAGTTCAGAATTTTATAATTTTTAGGCCAGTGTTTTAACACATACTGTTTAGGTTATATTCCATGTACTAACAGTGCCTAATTGCTATGGGATACAAGATGTAATGGACACAGATTTATTCTGCAATGAAAACTTGAAACTTCAATTCTTAGATATTACTTCACTTACCTAGAACCTCACACAGGCTCATTGTGGATACACACAAATACACCTGCACACAGATATACCATTAAATATAACACTTCCCTCATACACTATCTCTAACCACAGAGTAGACCTTCTCCCTCAATACCAATGCCACCCAGTGACTCTACACTGTTAGAGTAATTCTTTTATGGAGCAGCGGTGAGGATCCTACCCTCACTCATTTTTTCACTGTTAGAATTAACAACTGAGACTATCACTTTTTATATACAGTTGTTTTAGGATTGGAAAATCTTTATTGTTTTACAGTAATACCTTGCCTGTATAAGTGATAATTCATTTGATAAGTACCTGCATCGGTTTTCAACTTCAACTGCTGGTGAAGGAGAAGCTGCACTTGCAGATATAAGAGAGATCTAACTACCCTACCCCTTGACACATACCTCAATTAACTGCCCCCCCCCCCACACACTTTTTTTTCCCACAAAACTTTCAAATGTCATTTGAAATGGCTTTTTCGGCAACGGTACCATACATCGGTTTAAAAACACTAAACACAAAAGGTCTTAATACACCAGAAAAAAGATCCACGATGATCCGCAAACTTACTAGACTACAAGGCGATGTAGCATTCCTACAAGAGACACATTTTAAAAAGGTAAGAGAACCAAAATGGTCTAATAATAGATATCCTACAGCATACTTTGCATCAAATCCTCAAAAACTAAACGGTGTAGGCATAATATTTAAACATTCAATACCCTTCCAACTAATACAGAATGAAAGACACCCAGAAGGTAGATACATAATCTTAGTTGGCACATTATATGGAAAACCCATCTTACTAGTTAGTGTCTACGCCCCTAACATTAAACAAAACTCATTTTCTTTTACAAAGATATGACGAGTCCACGGATTTCATTCTTACTTGTGGGATATTAACCTTCTGCTAACAGGAAGTGGCAAATAGCACCACAGCAGAGCTGTATATATAGCCCCTCCCTTCCCCTCCACCCCCAGTCATTCTCTTTGCCTGTGTTATACTAGGAAGAGGTAAAGTGAGGTGTTAGTTTTAGTTTCTTCAATCAAGAAGTTTTTTATTTTAAATGGTGTACTATTTTCCTCAGGGGGGTATGGAAGAAGATTTCTGCCCTGAGGTTGATGATCTTAGCAGCTGTAACTAAGATCCATGTTGGTTCCCACAGAGCTTCTGAAGGTAGTATAAGAGAGATCTTCAGTGTGGAGAACAGTGTCATGCTACAAGCAGCATTGAGGTATGTTCAGTCCTTTATTTCTGAGGAGACTTGGTGTATCAGAACTGGCTGACATGTTTTTCCCTACAAGGGAAGGGGTAAGCAGTAGACCTGGAAACAGAGGGTATTACTGGTAACCTGTATGTATTATTTGGTGACATGATACTTGGCTTTATGCATATTGCAGCATATATCAGGTGCAATAACAGAGACACTGGGAGAGGCAGCTTAACGGTTTGGGTTTTTTATTAGTGAAAAGAAATTACAAACGTTTCCATAGCTGTTTTGTATGATTATGCTTGGGGACCACATGGCTTTTGGCTGAACCGCTTCCCATGCGGTTGTATAGTCTGAGGTTAACGTCTTCCATGATGGGCGGGGCCTATTTTCGCATGCTCAGACACACAGTTCATCTGGCTGTGAAGGCAGCAGGCATTAGCTACGGATGGGTGTACACTGATGTCCTGTTAACCAGATCGTTAGCAAGTCCTTTTACAGTTCCCTGGGGGCAGGAAGGCGCCACAGCAGAGCTGTGGTGAGGTGCAGGGGTCGTTTTTTGAAATCTAATACTTTTTTTTGCTTTAAAGAACGTTTAGAGTTTAATTTTGCCCTTTTGCCTTAATTTTTGGCACTATTGTGTATGTGTACCAAATTAGATAGCGTTATTTAACGTTTTTTAGGCAGTTTGAAAAAATTGTGCGCTTTTTTATACCTTAAAGGCGCAGTACACGTTTTTCTAAAAACTGTTTAATTCAACAAATAAAGTGTTTAACGACTACTGTGGTTATAACTAGTCTGTTCAACATGTCTGACATTGAGGAAACTCATTGCTCTATGTGTTTGGAAGCCATTGTGGAACCCCCTCTTATATTGTGTACCTCTTGTACTAAAAGGGCCTTACATTGTAAAAAGCATATTTTAAGTGAAGAAAGTGTGCCTAAGGATGATTCTCAGTCTGAAGAGAATCAGGATATGCCATCCAATTCTCCCCAAATGTCACAATCTTTAACGCCCACACAAGCGACGCCAAGTACCTCTAGTGCGTCTAATTCTTTTACTCTGCAGGAGATGGCTGCAGTTATGTCAACTACCCTTACAGAGGTATTATCTAAGTTACCAGTGTTGCAGGGTAAACGCAGTAGGTCAGGTATTAATGTGAATACTGAATCCTCTGATGCTTTATTAGCTATTTCCGAGGTACCCTCACAGTGCTCTAAGTTGGGGGTCAGGGAATTGCTCTCTGAGGGAGAACTTTCAAAATCAGGCAATGTGTTATCTCAGACAGAGTCGGACGTGATGTCCTTTAAATTTAAGCTTGAACACCTCCACATGTTACTTTGGGAGGTTTTAGCGACTCTGGATGATGTGATACTATTGTGATACCACCAGAGAAATTGTGTAAGATGGACAAATATCTAGAGGTGCCTACTTACACTGATGTTTTTCCAGTTCCTAAAAGAATTTCGGAAATTGTAAAGAAGGAATGGGATAGACCAGATATACCGTTCTCTCCCCCTCCTAATTTTAAGAAAATGTTTCCCATATCAGACACCATTCGGGATGCTTTGCAAACGGTCGCTAAGGTAGAGGGAGCTATTTCTACCCTGGTTAAGCGTACAACTATACCTATTGAGGATAGTTGTGCTTTTAAAGACCCTATGGATAAAAAGTTAGAGGGTCTTCAAAAGAAATTATTTATTAATCAGGGTTTTCTTTTACAACCTACGGCTTGCATTGTTCCAGTTACTACTGCAGCAGCTTTTTGGTTTGAGGATCTAGAAGAGTCTCTGAAGGTTGAGACTCCATTAGATGACATTTTGGATAGAATTAAGGCTCTCAAGCTAGCTAATTCTTTTATTACTGATGCCGCTTTTCAAATTGCTAAACTAGCGGCAAAAAATGCAGGATTTTCCATTTTAGCGCATAGGGCATTATGGCTCAAATCTTGGTCTGCTGATGTGTCATCAAAATCTAAGCTTTTAGCTATTCCTTTTAAAGGTAAGACTCTATTCGGGCCTGAATGGAAGGAAATAATTTCTGACATTACTGGAGGTAAAGGCCATGCCTTACCTCAGGATAAGTCTACTAAGATGAGGGGTGAACAAAATAATATTCATTCTTTTCGAAACTTTAAAGGAGGACCCTCTGCTTCTTCTTCCTCCACAAAGCAGGAAGGGAACTTTGCTCAATCCAAGTCAGTCTGGAGACCCAACCAGGCTTGGAAAAAAGGTAAACAATCCAAGAAGCCCGCTGCTGCTACAAAGACAGCATGAAGGGGAGGCCCCCGATCCGGGACCGGACTTAGTAGGGGGCAGACTTTCTTTCTTTGCCCAGGCTTGGGCAAGAGGCGTGCAGGACCCTTGGGCACTGGAAATTGTGACCCACGGGTATCAACTGGAATTCAAGGATTTTCTCCCAAGAGGGAGATTTCATCTTTCACGATTATCTGTAGACCAGATAAAAAGAGAGGCGTTCTTATGCTGTGTAAAAGACCTCTCTCCCATGGGAGTAATTTGTCCCATTCCAAAACTGGAACAGGGGCAGGGGTTTTACTAAAATCTTTTTGTGGTTCCCAAAAAAGAGGGGACTTTAAGACCCATTTTAGATCTTAATGTCTAAACAAGTTTCTCAGAGTTCCATCATTCAAGATGGAGACTATACAAACAATCTTACCAATGATCCAGGAGGGTCAATTTATGACTACCGTGGACTTGAAGGATGCATACCTTCATATCCCTATTCACAAGGTACATCATCAGTTCCTAAGGTTTGCCTTCCTGGACAAACATTACCAGTTCATGGCTCTTCCCTTTGGGTTGGCCACAGCACCCAGAATCTTCACAAAAGTTCTAGGGTCTCTTCTAGCGGTTCTCAGACCACGGGGCATAGCAGTGGCGCCTTATCTGGACGATATTCTGATTCAGGCGTCAACTTATCATTTGACAAAATCTCACACGGACATAGTATTGTCTTTCCTGAGAACTCACGGTTGGAAGGTGAACATAGAAAAGAGTTCACTAGTTCTATGGACAAAGGTTCCCTTCTTGGGGACTCTGATAGACTTGGTAGACATGAAAATATTTCTGACGGAGGTCAGAAAAACAACGATTCTAAATACTTGCCAAACACTTCAGTCCATTCCTCGGCCATCAGTGGCTCAGTGTATGGAGGTCATTGGACTCATGGTAGCGGCAATGGACATCATTCTGTTTGGCCGCTTTCATCTCAGACCACTGCAGCTGTGCATGCTCGGACAGTGGAATGGGGACTATGCAAATTTATCTCCTCAGATAAATCTGGATCAAGAGACCAGAGACTCTCTTCTTTGGTGGTTGTCGCCGGATCATCTGTCCCAGGGGACTTGTTTCTGCAGACCATCATGGGTGATAGTGACAGTGGATGCCAGCCTACTGGGCTGGGGTGCAGTCTGGAATTCCCTGAAGGCTCAGGGTGTTTGGACTCAGGTGGAGTCTCTACTTCCAATCAATATTCTGGAACTGAGAGCAATATTTAATGCACTTCAGGCATTAATGCGCTTCAGATTCCAGTCGGACAACATCACGACTGTGGCATATATCAATGATCAAGGGGGAACAAGGAGTTCCTTAGCGATGATAGAAGTATCCAAGATAATCAGATGGACAGAGGCCTACTCTTGTTATCTGTCGGCGATTTACATCCCAGGAGTAGAAAACTGGGAAGCGGATTTTCTAAGTCGTCAGACTTTTCATCCGGGGGAGTGGGAACTCCATCCGGAGGTGTTTGCCTCATTGATTCGCCAATGGGGCAGACCGGAACTGGATATGATGGCATCTCATCAGAATGCCAAACTTCCACGTTCTGGATCCAGGTCGAGGGATCCCAAGGCCGAACTGATAGATGCCCTGGCAGTGCCTTGGTCATTCAGCCTAGCTTATGTGTTTCCACCATTTCCTCTCCTTCCACGCGTGATTGCTCGAATTAAACAGGAGAGAGCTTCAGTAATTCTGATAGTGCCTGCGTGGCCACGCAGGACTTGGTATGCAGATCTAGTGGACATGTCCTCTCTGCCACCGTGGAAACTTCCTTTGAGACAGGACCTTCTCATTCAAGGTCCTTTCCAACATCCAAATCTAATTTCTCTGCAGCTGACTGCTTGGAGATTGAACGCTTGATTCTATCTAAAATTAGGATTCCCAGAATTCTGTCTTTTCTCCAAGACGGATTGGAGAAAGGGTTATCAGCAAGTTCCTTAAAGGGACAAATTTCTGCTTTGTCAATTTTGCTTCACAAACGTTTGGCAGATGTGCCAGATGTTCATTCTTTTTGTCAGGCTCTAACTAGAATTAGGACTGTATTTAGACCAATTACTCCTCCCTGGAGTTTGAATTTAGTTCTTCGAGTTCTTCAAGGGGTTCCGTTTGAACCTATACATTCCATAGATATTAAATTGTTATCTTAGAAAGTTCTGTTTTTAGTTGCTATTTCTTCTGCTCGAAGAGTTTCTGAGCTTTCAGCATTACAGTGTGATTCGCCTTATCTTATCTTTCATTCTGATAAGGTAGTTTTACGTACCAAACCTGGATTTCTAGGGGTCACAAAGCTACGGCTACCTCTCTTTCTTTTTGGCTGAGAAGTCTCATCCGCCTGGCATATGAGATTGCTGGACAGCAGCCTCCTGAAAGAATTACGGCTCATTCTACTAGGGCTGTGGCTTCCACATGGGCCTTTAAAAACGATGCTTCTGTTGAACAGATTTGCAAGGCAGCGACTTGGTCATCTCTTCATACTTTTTCAAAATTTTACAAATTTGATACTTTTGCTTCTTCTGAGGCTGTTTTTGGGAGAAAGGTTCTTTAAGCAGTGGTGCCTTTCATTTAGGTCTCTGTCTTGTTCCTCCCGTTTCATCCGTGTCCTGTAGCTTTGGTATTGTATCCCACAAGTAAGGATGAAATCCGTGGACTCGTCATATCTTTGTAAAAGAAAAGTAAATTTATGCTTACCTGATAAATTAATTTCTTTTACGATATGACGAGTCCACGGCCCACCCTGTTCTTTTAAGACAGGTTTATTTTATTTTTTGTAACTTCAGTCACCTCTGCACCTTTTAGCCTTTCCTTTTCTCTTCCTAAACCTTCCGTCGAATGACTGGGGGTGGAGGGGAAGGGAGGGGCTATATATACAGCTCTGCTGTGGTGCTCTTTGCCACTTCCTGTTAGCAGGAGGTTAATATCCCACAAGTAAGGATGAAATCCGTGGACTCATCATATTGTAAAAGAAATTAATTTATCAGGTAAGCATAAATTTACTTTTTAAGGTCGATTAGCAACAAAATTTTAGATTATAGAAAAGGAGCACTAATACTAATTATCGGAGGGGACCTTAACGTTCCTCTGGATCCCCAGATAGACACCTCCAAAGGTAAAGCTGCCACTACCAAAAGAGTGCTAAAACAATGTAATGACAGATTATCTGAACTTGTCGTTCATGATGTATGGCGTATTCTACACCCCGATGGACAGGACTTCACATTCTACTTGCACCCCCACCATACCTATTCTTAAATAGACTACCTTCTTATGGAACAGATTAGCCTCGCTTCATTAGTGAGTGTTACAAACTGCTATTTGTGACTGGCCCTTTAAATGGAAGGTTGCCCTGCTTCCCTGGATTTTGGAGAAGCCTATTTGCCAGCCTCCTTCCTCATGACTATGGCCCCTGGAAGATTGTGCCCCTGAGAGTATATTGACTTTTGTTGGGTGTGTGTGGCCCTTTGGGAAACGTCTGGGGACATATTGTGACTCTGGTGAACAATGCCCCCTTTAAGACTATGTCCCCAGACCTGTGAAATGACTTGTCCCTGGCTTTCTCCCACTTGGTTCAGTTTCATTGTGTGCCATTAAGAGTTAAATTTTGTTCAGCTTCAAGAAACCTATTCTACATACAAGTCTGCTGGGATCAGCTCTAATTAGGTTTAGTGATCAACTTTCCCATTGTCTAATCAGACTAGTATTGATAAGGTGGACTGCATTGTTTTATTGTGTGTAATGTTATCTGCTGAAGTAAATGTTGTGGCCTGTCAAAGGGAGTCTCTCTATCTAATATCAAATGTGTGATGGGGGATTTTATGCCTCCCCCTGAGAGTGTCCTGTTTTGCATGTAACCTCAATAAAAAAGGAGGCTGTGTGCTCCAGCACATCAGACCTATTTTCTGTCCCTCTAACTTGCAGCTTTGACTCATGTTTGTAGGGGACAGCTTCAGCTAATATCACTACAGGGATTGCTGACTATGGTGCTGATGATTCTTTGGTGAGCGCTAGGAGCATCCTTTTCTACGGTCCAACTTCCAGCCAGCCTGGAGGCAACCGTAACATTTGGCGGCAGCGGTGGGATTGGCGTCCTAGCGCAAGGAGCAGCACCACAACAGCACTGGTATCGTAGGAGAGTTATTGAGGGCAACGCTAGCCACTGCGCAGCGTCCCTACCTACAGCAGCATGGAGCTGACAAGACACTATTCAGAACCCTGTGAAGAGCACCTCAACCTGATCCGTCGCTATGAGGGCGCGGATTTCGTTCCAGAGGTAAAGAGGCGGCTAGTCCGATATGGTCCAGACCCTGCACAGGAGGTAGTCAGTCGCATCATCCGGGAATTGGATACGGAGAACAAAGCGGCACGAGCTTTTGAGCGCCAACTGTGGAGTTTGAGGGTCTGGACACCTGGTCTCCAGCGAGAAAGTGAGTCACAGGGAGCGGAGAGCAACGACCTCCCTTCCCAGCGGCAGCCAGAGTTACAGGGAGAGGAGAGCAGCGACCTCCCTCCCCAGCGGCAGTATACCGTGCAGAGGGAAGAGACAACCAGTCCCCTTCCCCAGCCAGAGATACCAGAGGCAGCAGGCCTCATAGACTGGTCCTGGGAGGACCCCCAGCAGGCAGGTGGAGATGGGACCGCAGTCTCTCTACCGGCCCTACAGGGATGCTGGGCAGGCGGCCCAGATCCCCAGCGACAGACCCAGCTACAGGGAGGGGAGAGCATCGACCTCCCTCCCCAGCCGGAGTGTGCCTTCCAGGGAGAGGAGACAACCGGTCTCTCTCCCCAGCCGCAGCATGTTCCACAGGAAGCGGAGAGCATCGACCTCCCTTCCCAACGGCCACCGGAGTATCAGGAGGAGGAGGTAAGCCAATCTCCCCCTCCCCAGCTAACTCCTAACTTGGGCCCAGGGTTAACAGTGGAGATGTTAACCCCCACTGACCCCCACGTTCCCTTTGCCACCGGGCAGGACTATGCCCCAATTCCCCCAGCAGAAGAGCTGGCATCAGAACAGAACGCTGCTGGCCTCTGCCCTACAGACCCCCTTGTTACAGGACTGGCCTGCAAACCCCTCACCCCAGCAGAAGCGCTGGCACCAGGGCAGAGTGCCGCTGGCCTCTGCCCCCCAAGTACCATCAGCTATTTGCACAGCTGCGCCAGGAAGGCAGAGGATGCTACACTTTCATCCTATAACCTGGAACCTACAGGCCAGTGCTACTTGTTGTGGGGGGGCTGCTTTGCTGCTAGTGTTTATTTGTGGGTGGGTTGCGAGACTAACTTAGGCACTGACCGACAGAAGGTCAGGTGCCTTGTTAGTCTCCCTCCAAAAGGGGAGATATGTTACAAACTGCTATTTGTGACTGGCCCTTTAAATGGAAGGTTGCCCTGCTTCCCTGGATTTTGGAGAAGCCTATTTGCCAGCCTCCTTCCTCATGACTATGGCCCCTGGAAGATTGTGCCCCTGAGAGTATATTGACTTTTGTTGGGTGTGTGTGGCCCTTTGGGAAACGTCTGGGGACATATTGTGACTCTGGTGAACAATGCCCCCTTTAAGACTATGTCCCCAGACCTGTGAAATGACTTGTCCCTGGCTTTCTCCCACTTGGTTCAGTTTCATTGTGTGCCATTAAGAGTTAAATTTTGTTCAGCTTCAAGAAACCTATTCTACATACAAGTCTGCTGGGATCAGCTCTAATTAGGTTTAGTGATCAACTTTCCCATTGTCTAATCAGACTAGTATTGATAAGGTGGACTGCATTGTTTTATTGTGTGTAATGTTATCTGCTGAAGTAAATGTTGTGGCCTGTCAAAGGGAGTCTCTCTATCTAATATCAAATGTGTGATGGGGGATTTTATGCCTCCCCCTGAGAGTGTCCTGTTTTGCATGTAACCTCAATAAAAAAAAGAGGCTGTGTGCTCCAGCACATCAGACCTATTTTCTGTCCCTCTAACTTGCAGCTTTGACTCATGTTTGTAGGGGACAGCTTCAGCTAATATCACTACAGGGATTGCTGACTATGGTGCTGATGATTCTTTGGTGAGCGCTAGGAGCATCCTTTTCTACGGTCCAACTTCCAGCCAGCCTGGAGGCAACCGTAACAGTGAGCTCAGACATACTTCAGATAACATGGTCAGATCATGCCCCGGTACGATGCCAAATAGCTTGGCAGTCTATGCCAGACCGACCGCTCATGTGGAGGTTGGATGATCACCTATTAGATAACCCCATGATCAAACTAGAAATAGAAACAACTCTCCAGGAATATTTTACTCTGAACACCACCCCAGACTTACATTACACTACTATCTGGGAGGCACACAAATGTGTCCTTAGAGGGGAACTAATCAAACATAGGGCAAAATTAATATGACAAAACAGAGAAAAATACAATACCCTGCTACTCCAAGTCAAAACACTAGAAATTTCACACAAAAAAACACCTCAGACACAGAGATCCTTTCCAAACTGACCCAAGCTAGAGAAGCAGTTAAGCTACATCTAATAGAGGAACATCAACGGCGCACACTTCGCCTACAACAATTATACTATGAACATAGTGACAAAGCAGGGAAACTCCTAGCAAGAGTTCTCAAATGTAAGCAGCTCAAAACCCATATTCACAATATAAATGATATGTCAGGAGTCAAACAGACAGTCCAGCCATAGTGGAAACACTATGCTTCTACTATAATTCACTCTATAATATCAATACTTTAAACTCCCCCCCTGAAGAGGAAGACCTTGATAAAAACAATATGTGAAAGATACAAAACTATCTAAAAGACATACAACTCCCTACACTCAAAGAGGAAGAGGTCGCTTCTTTAGAAGAACCTATATGACTAGAGATCACCTCTACATTTAAAGACCTCCCAGGAGGAAAGAGCCCAGGCCCAGATGGCTTTAGTGCCAGATATTATAAACTTTATGCCTAAATAATGGCCCCACATATATTGAATTTATTCAACAATTTAGAGGAACCTACAGGCTTCCCCTCCAACATGTTGTCCGCACACGTCACAGTTATCCTAAAACCAGGGAAGCCCCTAATAAATCAGAAAACTTTAGACTCATCTCCCTACTAAACCTGGATATAAAGATCCACGCAAAAATTCTAGCAACATGCCTCAATAAACTTCTACCTCTGTTAAAGTGTCAGTAAACCTAAAAAATAATGTTATATAATTCTGCACATAGTGCAGAATTATATAACATTATTTTAGTGCTATCATTATAAAACCTTGTTTTCCATTTTAATTTTTTAAAAATATGCCGGTTTTACAGACCCGCTCTCTGCTCTCTGCTGAGTGGGTCTGTTTTTTTTTACACAGCGCATCGGGCCAGCTGTATAGTCACAGCCTGGCCCGACCGCGCCATAACACTAAGTGCAGCTCGCTCCTGCTGTCAGACAGAGCAGGAGCGAGCTGCACTTAATGTTATGGCGTGGTCGGGCCAGGCTGTGACTATACAGCTGGCCCGATGCGCTGTGTAAAAAAAACAGACCCGCTCAGCAGAGAGCAGAGAGCGGGTCTGTAAAACCGGCATATTTTTAAAAAATTAAAATGGAAAAAAAGGTTTTATAATGATAGCACTAAAATAATGTTATATAATTCTGAACTATGTGCATACAGGGAGTGCAGAATTATTAGGCAAGTTGTATTTTTGAGGATTAATTTTATTATTGAACAACAACCATGTTCTCAATGAACCCAAAAAACTCATTAATATCAAAGCTGAATAGTTTTGGAAGTAGTTTTTAGTTTGTTTTTAGTTATAGTTATTTTAGGGGGATATCTGTGTGTGCAGCTGTGCATAATTATTAGGCAACTTAACAAAAAACAAATATATACCCATTTCAATTATTTATTTTTACCAGTGAAACCAATATAATATCTCAACATTCACAAATATACATTTCTGACATTCAAAAACAAAACAAAAACAAATCAGTGACCAATATAGCCACCTTTCTTTGCAAGGACACTCAAAAGCCTGCCATCCATGGATTCTGTCAGTGTTTTGATCTGTTCACCATCAACATTGCGTGCAGCAGCAACCACAGCCTCCCAGACACTGTTCAGAGAGGTGTACTGTTTTCCCTCCTTGTAAATCTCACATTTGATGATGGACCACAGGTTCTCAATGGGGTTCAGATCAGGTGAACAAGGAGGCCATGTCATTAGATTTTCTTCTTTTATACCTTTCATTGTCCTGCATGAAAATCATGTTTTTCTTGAAGGATGCAGACTTCTTCCTGTACCACTGCTTGAAGAAGGTGTCTTCCAGAAACGGGCAGTAGGACTGGGAGTTGAGCTTGACTCCATCCTCAACCCTAAAAGCCCCCACAAGCTCATCTTTGATGATACCAGCCCAAACCAGTACTCCACCTCCACCTTGCTGGTGTCTGAGTCGGACTGGAGCTCTCTGCCCTTTACCAATCCAGCCACGGCCCATCCATCTGGCCCATCAAGACTCACTCTCATTTCATCAGTCCATAAAACCTTAGAAAAATCAGTCTTGAGATATTTCTTGGCCCAGTCTTGACGTTTCAGCTTGTGTGTCTTGTTCAGTGGTGGTCGTCTTTCAGCCTTTCTTACCTTGGCCATGTCTCTGAGTATTGCACACCTTGTGCTTTTGGGCACTCCAGTGATGTTGCAGCTCTGAAATATGGCCAAACTGGTGGCAAGTGGCATCTTGGCAGCTGCACGCTTGACTTTTCTCAGTTCATGGGCAGTTATTTTGCACCTTGGTTTTTCCACACGCTTCTTGCGACCCTGTTGACTATTTTGAATGAAACGCTTGATTGTTCGATGATCACGCTTTAGAAGCTTTGCAATTTTAAGAGTGCTGCATCCCTCTGCAAGATATCTCACTATTTTTGACTTTTCTGAGCCTGTCAAGTCCTTCTTTTGACCCATTTTGCCAAAGGAAAGAAAGTTGCCTAATAATTATGCACACCTGATATAGGGTGTTGTCATTAGACCACACCCCTTCTCATTACAGAGATGCACATCACCTAATATGCTTAATTGGTAGTAGGCTTTTGAGCCTATACAGCTTGGAGTAAGACAACATGCATAAAGAGGATGATGTGGTTAAAATACTCATTTGCCTAATAATTCTGCACTCCCTGTAATTATATAACATTATTTTTTAGGTTTAGTGTCCCTTTAATTTCCCCAGACCAAGTAGGCTATGTCCCAGGAAGAGAGGCCCACGATAACACTATTAAAGTAACCCAACTCATATAATTCGCCCAAAATAATAACATTCCCATGTTTCTAATCTCAACCGATGCCGGAAAGGCATTTGATAGAGTCAGTTGGGACTTTCTTAAGGCCACCATGCAACTCATGCATTTCAGCACCAAATGTATAAACAAGGTATTTGCTCTATACTCCCAACCCACTGCCCAGGTTAAGGTTAATGGCCTCCTATCACACCCCTTTCATATATGCAACGGCACGAGACAGGGTTGCCCCCTGTCTCCTCTCTTATTTGTGCTTTCATTAGAGGTTTTAGCTCAAAAGATAAGAAACAACAAGATGATAACCGGCATACAAGTTGGTCATACGGAACACAAAATTGCCATGTATGCTGATTATATTCTTCTTACCTTATCTTCCCCCACTCTATCAGTCCCAGCTACCCTCACGGAATTTAACAAATATGGTGAGGTTTCCAACTTACACCTAAATTTAAATAAATCTGAATCGCTGAATATATCGGTCCCAAAAGAGGAGACGCAAAGGGCCCTGGTGGGGTGCCCACTCTCAATAAGACCTCATAAACTGAAATACTTAGGAATTTATTTAACACCAACACCATCTAAACTTTTTGAAGTAAATTACAAACCCCTTCTTGACACTATCACTAATGACTTATCAACATGGAAAAATAAACATTTATCATGGCTAGGCAGTATAGGAGTCATAAAAATGAATATTTGACCCAGAGTACTTTACTGCCTCCAAATACTCTGCATCCCCCTGCATCACACATACCTCAAACACCTACAATCCACAATTGAAGGATTCATTTAGAGAGATATCAAACCCAGAATCAATAAGCGAACTCTTTACCTCACAAAAGAAAAAGGTGGCTTGGGATTACCCAACTAAGATCTTTATATAAAGGCAATAACCCTACAACTACAAGCAGAACTATGTGCAAACTCCCTAGATAAGACTTGGGTACAACTAAATAATGACATCCTCAAAATAGCTAATACCCGAACATTTGGATGGTTACCCCCATCTTTCATTTTTTGAGGATTTTGTTTCAACAATGGCATAAGATCTGAAATATGCACCCACATATTTCCACACCCTTCTAACCCACTCACCTCATACATAACCGACCTATAAATAGCACTTCCCAAACCAAAACTAAAAGATCAACTACCTGTACATATAAGTCAAGTTGCTATATATAAACTACTCTCGGGAAACAAACTAAAAACGCTGTCAGAGGCAACTGAAAGAGATACACCTATTAACTGGTACTCATACGCTCAAATTAAACACTACCTTGATTCACATCTGATAAAAAAAACACATTATACAATCATTGACTCCGTACGAGAATCTATGTCTAATGAATCTACTCCCTAAACATATTATATCACTAGCATATCGCCTCCTTCTGAACTCAGATAGCAATCCCCTCCCTTCCTACACTTACAAATGGAACACAGAATTAGAGACCCCACTGACAGGGACCCACGCAAAAGCTTCTATTTCATCCAAAGTGCAGAAGATGAATTATACATTTCTAGCTAGGTGGTATCATACACCACAAAGGCTCAAATATATGTTCAAATGCACAGATGGTAAATGTTGGAGAGGTTGTGGAAGAGAGGGAACACTGCTACATATCTGGTGGGGGTGCGAAAAACTAGGTACTTTGTGGCCGGATATATTAAAAAAAATGGATGCTAAATTAGAGGTAATCTCCCCAAATAAAATATAAAGGCAAAAAACACCTGCTGTTTCTGATGCTAAACAGTTCTAAAGCATTAATCCCCAGAAATTGGAGATCTAACAAAACTCCCACCATAGGATACTGGGAGAGACAAGTGAACTAGCTTCTCCGGATGGAACGATACCGTTACATGCAGGAAAATAGAATAGAAATACACGAATACATATCTGAGATGTGGAAATCAGACAGCGTTTGATGCCTTTTAAAAGCGCACATCGGACATACCAAACACTTACCTGATACACCTTATTATTATTTTTTTCCTCCCTCTCTCCCCTTCCCCTCATCTCCTCCTCCAATCCCCTCCCATCTTCCCCCTCCTCACATCTCCCCCCTCACATCTCCCCCCTCCCATCCCCCTTCCTCCCATCTCCCCCCTCCCATCCCCCCCTTCCATCTCCCCCCCTCCCATCACCCCCTCCCATCTCCCCCCCTCCCATCACCCCCTCCCATCTCCCCCCTCCCATCTCCCCCCTCCCATCTCCCCCCTCCCATCTTCCCCCCCTCCCATCTTCCCCCCCTCCCATCTTCCCCCCTTCCCATCTTCCCCCCCTCCCATCTCCCCCTCCCATCTCTCTCCCCCTCCCATCTCCCATCTCCCATCTCCCAGCTCCCCCCTCCCATCTCCCCCCTCCCATCTCCCCCTCTCATCTCCCCCCCTTTCATCTCCCCCCACCCATCTCCTCCCCTCCCATCTCCCCCATCTCCCCCCTCTCACCCCCCAATCTCCCCCCATCTCCCCCCCCTCCCATTTCCCCCATCTCCCCCCCCTCCCATCTCCCCCCCATCTCCCCCCTCCCATCTCCCCCCCTCTCACCCCCCCATCTCCCCCCTCCCATCTCCCCCTCCCATCTCTCTCCCCTTTTGTGCTGTCTTTTATCAGTATTTATCTTGCTCGAATGCCTGGTTATTTAAAGGGCAGAACTTGACTGGAAAGTGTAGAGAGTCTCACTGTTTAGACTATGTTGTCACCGGACCAGTTTTTATATATATATATATATATATATATATATATATATATATATATATATATATATATATATATATATATATATATATATATATATATATATATATACCGTATATATATATATATATCTATCTATATATATCTATCTATATATATATATATATCTATATATATCTATATATATATATATATATATATATATATATATATATATATATATATATATGAAATTTAAATCAGGACCGGAGTGAACGGTCCCACAAATAAGGATTATATCTACACGCTCAATATACCTGATACAGTTTGAGGGAACCTTTGTGCATAGAATCACTAAGGAGAGCAGAGGCGGGGCGTAACCGTGCAGGCTCATGGTTGCACTGTGAAACTGCTCCGTAGCCTTTCCCTGCTCAATGGCCCTATTTCTACTTAAAATTAACTAAACAAAGGCAAAAAAACACCAAAAGAAGAAACCGTAACTTCTGCACTATAGATTGGCACAGAAAAAACGAAGTCGGAACACAGAGACAAAGTCCTTCACTCGAGCCGCAGCACAATGACAAAGGCTCAGGCGCCATCTTGCCTGCTTGAACTGTTACTGACAAAATCCTAGATTCGCAAGGCGGTGGATGCCTGAGACATAAGACTATTCACATCATACTGCGGGACACAGACAGCGACCGACCGCATTGATAAGAAGGCACAGAGAGAGGCAAGTTATTTACACCACCCGTTATATGACATAACAACCGCGACTACGCTCCAAGTCATAGAGCGCTCCTCCATAATAACTATTATTCACTCTGAGCCTAATGACCCCCTAGACAAAAGACATAAAGTTAACAGGAGCCCATTACTAGAAACGCTCTTAGG
This sequence comes from Bombina bombina, assembly GCF_027579735.1. NCBI lineage: Eukaryota > Metazoa > Chordata > Amphibia > Anura > Bombinatoridae > Bombina > Bombina bombina. The sequence goes on along the minus strand of NC_069500.1, from coordinate 613,571,824 downwards.
GACACAAAACGATCGAGGAGCACAATACAGTAAAACTAAAGGCAGCAGCCTAAGCGCTCAGAGAGCAAAAGCAGGCAGTGAAAATAGCCACGTGGAGATTAAAGGTCGCATCTGTGGCTCACAATCTAACTTAAAACGCATAGGTTGTAATGGAACCTTTAATATAATCTATCATAAAATAATCAAAGCCTAATACTCTCTCACTACTTTGATATCTGCAAATACTATCCCATAGTACTGATCCTTCACAACACAGATTCAAGAATCACATGGCAACAAGGAGATCTTCTAGACCCAGTAAAATTCCTATGAACAACTCCACAGCACCTGTCAGTTCCTTTTTTAAACCCAAAGGTAAAGATCAATCCTGCAAAACGAACTCACCTATACAAAATCCAATAATGGATTCTAAAACAAAGAATGATACTCAAACACTACCTCAAGATCAGCTGTCACAGATTCAGCAGAACATAGCATCTCTTCCATCTAAAAGTGACATTGCTGATTTAAAGACATTCATCAAAAATGAAATATCTTCCCTAAGAAAAGATATGAATGACCTTAACTCAAAAATTGAATACATTGAAGAAGGGCAAGAACAGCTGGAAACACTAGTCAGTGAAAACACGCAACACTTGAATTGCCAACATTCTATCGTCCAATCTTTACAGTTAAAAGTCGAAGACTTAGACAATCGAGGACGACGCAGTAATCTAAGGATAAGAGGCATACCCGAGTCAGTCTCACAAGAAATTCTTATTGAATACCTCCTACAACTTTTTAAACACCTGGAACCTTCTCTAGATCTCGATGAAGCATCAATTGAACGAGCCCATCGAGCCCTCAGGCCCAAATCTAATCCACCGAACCCCCCCAGGGATGTAATTATGAAATTCACTAGCTTCCAACAGAAGGAAGCTATATGGAAACAAGCCAGGAGTCACAGAGAAATAGCACATCAGGGACACAACCTCCAAATATATCAGGACTTAGGCCCTGCAACAATAGAACGAAGAAGATCACTACGCTTTATAACATCAACCCTGCAGGCACATAATATAAAATACAGATGGGGCTTCCCATTTAGCCTTTTGGTACATAGAGATGGCAAGACTCTCATCTATAGGGACCTGGAGGACTTAGATTCCTTGGCTAAAGGCCTCAATCTTACTTTCGACTCTCCTCCAACTCAGGATAAAGATAACCCTGGGATCTTGAAAGATCAACTTCCTAAGCCCCAAAGATCGCTATGGACCAGGGTATCCAGAAACCATGCAAAGGACGATACACCAAAATGAACATTTTTCATCTGGAATGGAGGTCTTATCAGCGCCCAATATTGGGCTCACATGCTGGAAAATCACAGGTCGTATTAAAAATGTTTAACAATAAGATAGCAATCAAACATAGAGACCAGGTCTCGCATCTAGTTTAAATTAAAAAGATGCATAAGTCAAACCTTGGGGTCAATGACCGGACTAAAATTTAATTTATCTCAGAGACTTAGACTTGGGTTTCAAAGAGAGATAATATGGGTTTGTAATTCATGTAGTTTACACTGTTTTAAGGACATTGCTCATAATTTCATAATTCTTCAATGTTAATGTTAATCTAAGTTAGATAACGTATTATATATGTACCTCTTGTAGAATTATTGCTTTGACTACAGGACTGTTCAGAACTCAGAGAAATAGCCGATATTAAGGTAGTTTGTGTTGGGGGCTATGGGTTCGAAGCATAACATAACAATGTGCCCCAAGTTGATTATATCAAACTCAGTTATGGTTTATTGTAAAGTAATCATAAGCCTAATTATAGGGCCTTTGAGGGGGATTCGCTTCCTCACCAAAGGTATCTTGTTATTTGTTGGAAATGGTTTTGTTAACTTTATATATGTTTTACCCTACTTCTTCTTTTAACTGTCTTTGTATGCTGCAAACTCTTGTATCTGTTAAATCTTATAGCAATCTACACCAATGCCATGTCACTATTATACTCAAACATCCTAACAAGTTCAAAATAAATCACAATGTCTGAACACCTCCACATTAAAAAAAAAATAATAACCGCCAACACAATAAAAATCCAAACCATAAACGCGCAAGGGCTCAATATACCCGCGAAAAGATCACAAGCACTAAGAGATTTTTATAGTAGCAAATCAGATATAATATTTCTTCAGGAATCTCACTTCCGCAAAGGGAGGGAACCAAAAACATTTAACATTAAATTCGGCACATGTTACTATGCATCACATGAAAAATCCAAAAAACACGGAGTGGGTGTCCTGATCAAAAAAAATATTCCGTTCCAAGATATAAAAATAATACGGGATAGACTGGGCAGATATATCATAGTGGTGGGCCTCCTATACGGAAGACCGATCACTTTAGTCTCCTTCTATACCCCAAACAGTAAACAATCTACCTTTATCAAACAGTTAGCCAACTTAGTATTGGAGCATCAAAAAGGAATCCTAATCATGAGTGGAGCCTTAAATATGCCACTGAACCCACTAGTAGATTGCTCAGCCACACATTCATCAGTACCTTACTCACAAATCACACAAACACTCAACACGCTGAAAAAACTCACTGTGCAAGACCTATGGAGATTACACTACCCAGACAAAGAGGACTACACCTTTTACTCTTTTCCACATAAACAATATTCTAGAATAGATTATATCTTTACAGATGTCACAGGTCTTTCATTGTTTACTTCCACCCACATTACTCCCATAACGTGGTCAGACCACGCGTCAGTCATCGGGGTCCTCCGGTGGCCTACTAAGCCCATACACGATTATATCTGGAAAATAGACGAACAAATACTAGCAGACCCAGTTACTGCACAACAAATTTCCAAATCCCTAACTGAGTATTTTACCAATAACAACACATCAGAGATAACACCTTCAACTCTGTGGGAGGCACATAAATGTGTAATACGGGGAGAACTAATGGCCATTAAGGCATCTATTAATAAACAAAGACGCAAACAAACTGAGGACTTTATCACAAACATAGAGACACTAGAGAGCCACCACAAAATGCATCCAACAGACCACACACTATTATCAGCCATTCAAATAGAGAAAGATAAACTAGCAACCCACATAAATAAAGATCATAAAAGACAAGCACTACGCTTACAGCAAAGGAATTATGAAGGGCAAAACAAACCAGGCAGATCACTGGCAAGATATCTAAGGCTAAAACAACAAAAAAATTATATCCTCCACATTAGAGACGGAGGAGGCAAGGTACACCACTCTACGCAAAAGATCACTAATATATTCCAAAAATATTTTAAAAATCTATATAATTTGCATAATGACTCGGTAACCACAGAAAATAAAATGAACGACATAAACACCTAAATCACATCTCTGAATTTGCCACAGCTATCAGAGGATCAACAATCCCAACTAGACAACCCTATAATGCTTGAAGAAATTAAAAAGGTGATTAGGGATCTCCCAGCAAACAAGGCTCCTGGTCCTGATGGTTTCAGTAATCAATATTATAAGTTATTCCAAGAAGATCTACTCCCCCATATTACTACCTACTTTAACCATATTGACGAAATCCAAAAGTTCTCTCCCAGCTCATTGGAAGCCCACATTATTCTTCTCCCCAAACCCAACAAAGCCCTAGATGACCCATCTCATTATAGACCCATCTCCCTAATAAACTCAGATGTAAAAATATTCGCGAAAGTCATAGCTAATAGACTGAATGGCATTCTCCCAGATTTAATACATCAGGACCAGGTGGGATTCGTCCCTAAGAGGGAGGCAAAAGACAACACGGTCAGGGCCCTTAATCTAATCCAATACATGAAAGATAAAAATATACCAGGCATATTATTGTCTATAGACGCAGAAAAGGCCTTTGACCGTGTTGGTTGGGACTTCCTGAAGGCAACATTACACATTATGGGATTGGGACCTAAAATCCTCAATAGAATTTTCGCTCTATATACGAGCCCTACAGCCAAATTAATGATCAACAGCACGTTGTCTAGCCCCTTTGAAATAAATAATGGAACACGCCAAGGTTGCCCCCTATCCCCACTCCTCTTTGCTTGCTTTATAGAAACACTGGCCACAAAGATCAGACAAAATCCATCGATCCAAGGCATCCAGATAGATTCACAAACATACACAATTTCTTTATTTGCTGATGACATTTTATTCACTATAACAAACCCAGAAAATTCTATACCTCCCTTACTAAGTGAATTCGACAAATTCAATTTATTATCAAATTTCTTGATCAACACCTCTAAAAATGAAGTTTTAAATATCACCTTAGACGAACAGACCCTAGCCAGAACAAAAGCAATCATGCCGTTCACTTGGTGTCCTCAAGCTCTTCATTATTTAGGGATAGATTTATCTACTTCAATAGATAACACATTCAAACTTAACTATATCCCCATTCAAAAGACCATAATAAGAGACCTATCCTCATGGCTGTCAAAAAAAATATCTTGGATGGGGAGGATAAATGTTTTGAAAATGAACATATTCCCAAGGCTCTTATATATTATGCAAGCTCTTCCGATCCCAATCCCCAAAACATACATCCTAGCCACGCAGAAAGCTTTTAGTGATTATGTGTGGCGTAGACGCCCCCCAAGAATAAACTGTAAAATCATGCAAACCCCAAAATCAGAAGGTGGACTGGGAATACCCAATATAGAAAAATATCGCCAAGCCATTTTCTTACAGAGGGTTGTAGACTGGTGCATACACTTTGAACATAAAAGATGGGTCCAGCTGGAACACAGTATGTCAAGATCACCACACCTGGGAAGGCTGTGTTGGAACCCGGAGTCTGCAGCATTGAATGCGGGCTTTGGATCCCAATTGATAGCTGAAACATATAAAGTTTGGGACACCACACTGGTAAATCACCCATATATATCGTCGAGACCCTCCCCTCTAACATCAATAATAGATAATGGGCAATTCACACTAGGGAATTACAATCAAAGAGAAAGCCCAGATTCCTTTTACAGAGATATCCCGATACACTTCATATCATCAAACGAAAATCTCTTACCACAAATAGAATTGATAGATAAGGGTTATAATTTATTCCGCAATTGGTTTCGGTACACCCGGGTACACTACTTTATAACGCAACATAAGCAATTCACGAATATGGTAAGGCCCTTGACCAATTTTGAATCCTTATGCATTAGATCCCCACCAATAACTCACACCCTATCAACAATTTATAAACTCCTAACGCAAAATCTCCCAGGTTTCACCCCTACATTCATTGAAAAATGGGAAGATGAACTAGGCATAATAATATTACCTCAAACAAGCTCCATTATTTTTCAGAATATTTCCAAATCATCGATATCTCTCTCGATGCAAGAAATTAACATAAAACTTCTTCACAGATGGCATCTTTCCCCAGTCAAGCTGAACCGCCTATATAGTAACAGATCCAGACGTTGCTGGAGATGCGGACACGGATACGGTAACTTAGCCCATATGTGGTGGTGGTGTAACGCAATCCAGAACTTATGGAGAATTATCATAGGGGAAATAGAGAATATACTGGATATGCAACTACCACTAGACCCAACAATCTGGATTTTGAATCGACCCCCCAAAATTAAATTAAAACACTACAGAAAATTATTTCTCATAATGACTAATAGCATTAGATACCTTATAGCTAGAAACTGGAGATCTAAGGAAGTTCCCACTCTCCTCATGTGGCAACATAAAGTCACGGAACTACTTAATATAGAAGAATATTACTACCTTAAAAATGCTAAGATGGATATATTTGCGGAAGTGACCAATTTATGGGAACAATACATAAAGGATCGAGATTTTTAGGATATAAATCATGGAGGTGTCATGGAACAACAAAATAAAAAATAAAAAATAAAATAAAAAAAAAACAGACAGACCACATATATATATCAGAACAGAATAGAAGAGAACACATAGGCATGGTATGTACTTAGAAAATACCAATCAACAGATACATGAAGATTTAACTTAAGGCTAAAAAAGCAGCAACTATCTTTCCCTCTCTTTCTCTCCCTTTCCCTTTCACCTTCTTCTTCTTGTTCCTATCTTTTCCTTTCCATTCCTTCCCTCAGCCTCAAGTATACTCTTTACTCACTTAAGACAAGAGAATTTACTTGTTATAATATATAATGTTTAAAAGATTTATGCTTGTTTATTAACAATCAAAATGTTTGTAAAATATTGCCGATCACTTTATTAGGAAGCTGCGACTTCCACTCTGTAAGAACCTTTTTTGAATAATAAAATCGGTATTTAAAAAAAAAAAAAAAAAAAAAAAGAATCACTAAGGAGAGCAAAATTATTATTTGGATATACTTGTTTTGTAATTCAACATTTTATTAAATACTGCGCTATATGGAGTTTCTTTGCATTTTTCTAATTATATAGAAGAGTAAATGTAACAATTAGATCATTTGAATATTTCAGATATTATTCAATTCAACTAATTGATATTATAGATTGTCTACTTTGTTATGACCAAAATGATTTTCATCATTAGACCTGAGGACTAACTGATCAAGAAATATGAGTTTTTGTGGAGTTTTTGAATACTAGCTCATTGCAAATCATTTGAAATATATGTGATAACCCATTTATCTTATGTTTTCATTTGTGCCATGAAAACTCCCCCTATACCTTGCTGGAGACAATTCAACACCTTTATGCTCAACAATCATAAAATACCCATTTTCAGTCATTTTACATAGGAATTCTCTCAAATTACACTTTTCAAAGATGCGAATTTATTATAAAATGAATACAATTCTATTAAACTATTAAACACTAAGGGTGTTTTATTTCATTTAAAAAAAAAAATGGCATTAAACACGAGACAGTCATCCTCTAAACAGATTGAACTATTTGTCATATTTTGCTTTTGCTTTGGACACTTCTTATACTTCCACAAAGGTCTTTGAAAATCCTCACAAAAACCTACTTGAAATTGCTGACATATACCCAATTCTTTTTTGGGGGATTTTAGTAGACGTGCAACAATTTATTATTCTTTTATCAAATGAATGACAAAGTTAAAGTGATAGAAAGTTCAAAAATGAAATGTCAAGAAAATGCAAGCACTGGCATGTAACTCCCGTGTAGGAGCGCTGAGATCCATTAGATAAAGAGTCCTTAAACCATCCCAGGGGCAATGCTTCTAAAACTCCTCCTTACTGGAGTAGGTGGATATTTAAAACATCTGAAAAACAAAATGTGGGGAAGAAGCGCCACACCAGGGACGGATCTAAGTGTAGACGGATAATTTTCACATAAACAGTTAAAGGGACATTATACACTCGATTTTTCTTTGCATAAATGTTTTGTAGATGATCCATTTATATAGCCTATACAGTTTGTTTGTTTTTTAAAAATGTATAGTTTTGCTTATTTTTAAATAACATTGCTCTGATTTTCAGACTCCTAACCAAGCCCCAAAGTTTTAGGAGAATACCAACATATACCTACTCCAGCTTGCTCCTGTTTATGTAAAGAGTCTTTTCATATGCAGAGGAAGGGGGGAGTGTCTGTTTTCCCAGTTGCAGTGGGTGTTCAAGCTGCCTTTTTAACAGAGCTAAATTGGGAGCTTCTAAGTTAGTTTTTAAACGGTTTTATACTGGATTTTTATGTATATGCCAAATTCACACTCACAATATAAAACTAAGCTTAGAGTCAAGGTACACTACAATTGCACATCAAACATATGGTACCGGTGTGTCAAGGGTGTCCTCCAAAAAGAAAGCGTTTTTTCTGGTCTGATTCCCCCCCCCCCATCAATTCCAAATGCACAGCTCCATGATGATGGACATGAGTATATGATCAGTTGCAATATCCCTAGTCAGGGGCTATGGAATGCCCCATCACAGTATCCGGATCCAAAGGAGTGTGACAAAGTCCCAAGCAAAGTCCACTATAACACTCATAGATAAATGACAGCTTAAACAATAAAATAAATTTGCCAAATTTGGCTACAGTATAGCAGTTAGCTCTCACACGGAGACACTGTGGCTAGTGGGGGTGGCATTCCAGTCAGAGTTTCCATAAATGCTCCATCTATTAGGATAACTTGGATGTAGGGTCCAATGAAAACCCCTTCTTTCTGTTTACCTATGCTGATGTTTGGAAATTTTCCAGTCAAGTATTGGAATCCTTTAGAGTTTCTTTGCCATTTACTTCACCAAGCATTATACCAGCCTGAGGTTTATGTGGAAGGGATAAAGAAATATCTTCTTGGGATCAACAAGAGGAACATGTTGGAAACTGTATTTTCCAGGTTCATAAGTATGTCTTGGCTCCCAGTCATGTTTGATCATCGGCGCAATAACTATACGTGCTGGTGAAAAATTAAGCATAGATTTGGAATCAGGGAAACCTAGTTTACAGTACCTATTAGTTTCTCTGATATCTTTTCTTTGATGACCAGTGTTACTAGAAAGAACCAAACAAATATAACAAAATTTAATAGCAAGAGTGGCACCTCTCAAAATAAGATATCTTTTACAACAAGGGTGCAAGGGTTAATAAGTTCCCTCTCTTTGAGGAAAAATAAATTCATATATAACCTAGCACTCATTAACATAATAATAGAATAGAGAAACCGAATATATATATATATATATATATATATATATATATATATATATATATATATGTATATATAACAATCAATCTTTACGCAATATGTATCAAGAACTACAAAACACAAATTATTTGCTTAAGTATAGGGCAATTAAAACATAAAAACAAGATTGGGCGTCCCGAATCCAACTAAAACAATCTGGGCAGGATAACTCACATATGTGTGAGTACAGAATATCCCTAGACAAATATGTTCGTAAAGATATATAGTAAATTAAAAATGAAGAAACTATTTACTATTTATCTTTAAGAACATATTTGTCTAGGGATATTTTATACCATTTCATGTAATATAAAAAATGACCAGAATATGTGAATATTTTATGATATGGCTGATCTATTACTAAATATGCAATTGATATGGCACTTAAGGACTTGGAAAACATTCTCACAATTCCATCTTAAATCAATTCCACCTTAAAGAATAATGAGGATGGCATTCAACCAATCAAAAGAAAGGGAGGCCTATTTAAAACTGGAAGTTAGCAGTATGTGCATGTCTTGATAAAGCCCCATTGGGCAAAACGCGTTGACCAGGACTTGCTGTTATTTCCAGTTCAACTACTTGGCTTTTTATTGAAGCTTTCCATTCCGGATCTAAGGTCTCTGAAAAAATTGGAACCCAACCGCATTGGAAATATACTCTCCCTGAGGAGCCCAAGAGATTGGACAGAGGGAGGTGTTGGAGATCCTATTCCAGCTATTTGGATCACACATTGCATCGTTTGACATTAGCGTTTTTTGGCTAAATCTACACATCTGACCTCTGACCTCTAAAGCACAGAGGGGAGTCAGGTGACTTCACATCCGGGACCGTAGTCTATAACCCGTACTGCAAACGCAGATTGGATGTGCCCACAGATGACATAGGGGTATAGAGGTTCACGAAGCAACCAGATCATCTGGAATATTCAAGGTAACCTCTCAGCCCCACTGTTTTGCTTTATCCCTCTGGATGCGGTCAGATCCGCAGAGGGGATATCTGAACTGGAACTCCCATAGGCATCATTCGCTTTAGGTATTCCAAGGAACTAACTTTGTTACCCCTCTGGACGCGATCAGAGCCATCGAGGGGCTATTTTAAACTGTTTAAATTGTGACAGGAATCTTAAAAGCAATTTAGGCTTAGACGATCGAGGCTTATTACATTGATTGCCATATAGCCATATTTGTTTATACCTGCACTCATGCTGAATTTTTAATTGTTCAATTATATTTGTAATCATATTGCTATACTTGCTTACCATTGGGAGATGTCCCTATATATACTGTTTATCTATCAGTGTCATCATATTATCGATTGTGCTATTTATTGTTTTGTTTTAAACCAAATATTAAACTTTTGGGTGATATAAACACTTCACATATAGATATATTTATTATACAATTTTTATTAGAACTTCTAACCGTGCTCTTAGCGCTGCTTTACGCATTTTTCTTTTTTGCACTATTTTAGTTTTTCCTGAGGGGTTAAACTGTATTATCAGCAGGATTAGTCACTCTTTCTAGGCGCTCCTATCTCTTTTTTCTTTATCAGGATAACTCACATATACCATGCAGTGTCAACGTATGCTACACGTGTTATACAAAGCATATATATGACACACTCAAGACGATGTGCAAGTTTAACAGTAAATGCAGCCTCAAAAGTATTTTCACCCGGCACTTAAGGATAAAAACCTGTCAGGTTAGGCAAACCGTAGAAGTCTCTATTATTATTATCGGTCATTTGTAGAGCGGCAACAGATTCTGCAGCGCTAAAAAGAAGAGATTGTAAACAGACTTTCATCAGTTATGGCACAACACTGAAATATAAGGTTGGACACTGGCTCTCAAGGGTCTATCGCCCGTGCCATGTATTTATATGCATATGTATCAGGGAGCTGAATGAATTAAATAGCAACTTTGCAGTGTGTCCATATGCAAAAGGATAATCCACTCCTTTGATATTTAGGGGAAATGTCTCTGAATGCTCAACATATTGTATGTTATTGTCACACCCAATGAGTAACATCATCACACATTAAGCACATAGATAACGAAGAAGCAGGACAATGTAAAATACAGCTAAGAGATGTCTGAGCCATCCTTCATACTTAAATATATAATCTACATACTGTTATTGGCTATTGTGAAAGCTGTCTATAAGAACTCATTTTGATTCATTATCAGTCAAAGTCAGAATTCCTTTTACAATAGATGGTTCCCTCTTATTTCATTCAGTTAAATATGAGAATTCAGCAACATGTGGGTTCTGCTTTTTATTTTTTCATGTGCTATTACATTTATTTTATTACATTGCTTTGTAATGAACACCAAAAAACTTCAGGTATGTGAAAGGTCTGATTTTACTTCTGAAAAAAAGCACATACCCTCTATTTTTGAAGAGAAAGTATTTTTATTTTTCCCCATCAATTCAGTACACATTATTTCACAAACGTACAGTGCATTTTCACACTCTTGCTCTGGAATGTGTATTGCAAGAAACAAGGATATATATATTTTTTTTATATATATATATATTTTTTGTAGACCAATGCGTACAATGTTTGTGGATTAAGTGGAATGATGTAGAGAATTGATGGCCGTCTTCCTAACACAGGGGGGTTGTAGATCAATATTTTAGAAGCCTTAAGGGCCAAACATAATATATTTCCAGTTATGCAAGGCTAGATTTAGGTAATTCTTCAGGCTCCACTCTGCTATTCCTTCCTACAGATGGCTTTTTTCCTAAAACACGGTTTTAGTGCTGCTTTTCCTAGCACCATACAAACTATGTCAGACACGGTTAGTTCTGCTTTTTCCCTGAGGCACAAAAACTAGTGCAGAGCACCACATGTAGCGATCAGGTTGGCCATCTGATTGGATGCAATTTCTCCCCCAAATTAAATGTTGGTAACTTCTAATGGTGGATCCTATCACTGGTAAATTAATGGTGGGAACTGAACTCAGATAGTGGGAAGGAGATTATATTACAATATTTATGGGCATTGAGCTTTATTAGTGTCTTGAGCTATATTATGTAAAAATGTATGAATTATACCCATATACATAGTACACTACTTGCCTCTAATAATAAATCCTTATTTTGTATAGTATTATTTAATGTCTATGAAGGGAATGCTTCTTGATTAAGTGCCTTCTGCAGAGTGGAGAAAATCATTTGAAAATGTTTTAAACAGCAAACATTTTAGGATTTACTTTTCAACATGGACCATTAATCTTATACTAACACTAAGCAAAAAATGACCATTATAATTCTAGATGATGTTAATCAATCACATTAATTACGCACTCTTACTTAAAACTAATATGAATTTAATTAACTAAAAGTCATTGTATTTTTCTGAACATATTATTTGCTTTTATAGCTTTTTAAATATATTTACTTTTTTTCTCAAACCGTTATTACACGGATAATCAATCTCACTGATTAGGTACATTGCTGCACAACATTTGTCATAGATATTCTTGTTGCCAGTTATATGGTCAATTGATGTTTCAAAACCACAGTTAACTAGCTTCTTTATATTAGTATTAAAGGGACACTCAAGTCAAAATTAAACTTTAATGGTTCAGATAGAGATGCAATTTTAAACAACTTTCCAGTTTACTTCCATTAAAAAAATGTGCACAGTCTTTTTATATTTACACTTTTTAAATCACCAGCTCCTATTTAGCATGTGCAAGAATTCACAGAATATACGTATATGCATTTGTGATTGGCTGATGGCTGTCACATGATACAGGAGGAGTGGAAATAAACATAACTTTGACATTTGTCAGAATAAAATCTACTACACATTTGAAGTTCAGACGTAGGCCCCGATGATCAAAAGTGCTACGAGGTGGCAAAATATTCCAAAGGATTTGCCGCTATGTCGAGCGAGCCTGTCGAAATATTGCAAGATCCTGACATAGTGGCATCACCGAGAGGCTTTTTCCCCCCCAGCGTCGCCGCCCATATTGGTGATGTGTAGTAAAGGATCCTTTGTAATAGAACTGCCATGCCTAACCACTAATCCTAATACCCCTAAACCGAAGTACCCAACGATCGCAAACTAACTCTACACTAATAAAGATCTAAACTGCCACATACCCACCAAAAGTATCTAGCCTTTTAAACCCTAAACCACCACATACCCACCGCAAGTATCTATCTTTTTAATCCCTAAACGGCCAAATACCCACTGCAAGTATCTATCCTATTAACCCTTAAACTACAACATAGCCACTGCATGTATCTATCCTATTAACCCCTATACCGCCACATACCCACCGCAAGTATCTATCCTATTTCTATTAACCCCTATACTGCTAATAGTCCACAACAAGTACTATCCTATTAACCCCTAAACCATCACATACCCACTGCAAGTATCTATCTCAACTATTAACCCCTTTACCACCACTAGCCCACCACAAGTACTGTCCTATTAATCCCTATACCTCCACATACCCACCGCAAGTACTATCCTATTAACCCCTATACCGCCACATACCTCGAACGCAAACTAAATCAAAGTTACTTGAAAATAAAAAAATATTAATCCTGAACCTCCACAACCCATACCTGTATGGGGGTTGATTAGGTGATTATTGATGGTTGCCATCTACTAGGGCTTAATCTACTAACCACCCCCATACCTGTATGGGGGTTGATTAGGTTAGGGCATTTTAGGGGTTAATAGTGCATTTATCTACAATTTTTAAAATATTATGCATTCTTATGTATGATGCATATTTTTTTAACTATTGTATATAAATTAATATGTATTTATTTTTTCTTCTTCTGTTTTTTTTTGTAAACATAAATATATATTTTAATATATTTATGTTACAAAATGCATAAGTATTACAATTTTATTATTACATAAAAGGCATGCAGTTATGTAATACTATAATTATAATGCCTTTTAATGTCTTAACATAATAAACGCATAAAGCAAGAATATCTAAATTTTAATTTATATATACTGTATATATATATATATATATATATATATATATATATATATATATATATATATATATATATATAACATGCATTTTATTTCAAACATTGTGCATATAATGTAGTCAGGCCTTGCATTGATATTCAATATTTAAACAAGGCTGAGTTCTAGGAGCCCAGCTAAGTGGTTTTGCCAGCTCTCTGGTGGTCAGCAGCTGGAGTTTTAGCACATCGCATTATTTAAACATTGATTATAATGTTAGCAACATAGCTTCATAGTTATAATGGAGAGGTTTACTATTTAGTATAGTTTATTATAGTGAGGTATTTTTATGACATGAAGGCAGTATGTGGGAGTTAGCTGGGGCATTCCAGAGGAGTGTAGCTTAGACATTACATAAGTGTAGGTGGTATTAGGGACTTAGCTGGGGGTGTGCAGGTTAGGCATGAAGTAGGTGTAGATGGTCAGGGTGACTTAGCTGGGGCAGTGCCGGGGGAGTATAGGTTAGCACTGATGTAGGTGTAGGCAGTTGGTGGGAGGTAGGGAGGTGGTGCAGGGGGAGTGTAGCTTAGGCATGACGTAGATATAGGTGTTCAGGGGGAGTTAGTGGTGTGTACTAGTTGGAGTAGCCTGCACTTTGATTCAAACACATTGATACAAGATCAATATGTTCAAATTAGTGAAGTGCAGGTTGTGAGGAGGGTAACAGCCATGTTTGTCTCACAAGCTATCAGCTGTCTAGTCTACTTCGTCTGGGGTAGTTAGTGTAGGTCTAATAAAACTTAGGTACCCACTGCAATATTTGAAGTGAGCCTACACAGAAATTCTTTTTAGTTTCAGTGAGCGAACTATCTGGACCGTGTGGCCCACTTCAAATAGGGCCCATCCCGGCCACAGCAAAATGTCGATAAGCAGTGATATCAGCGATGAGGGTGGTGACATCACACTCCCATTGACTTTTATGGGAGAGACATTGCTGATTGCTCGGCCATGCCCCTTTTCTTTAAATATATCGACAGACCGTCGGACTTCAAGGCCGACGAGGTCAGTAAGGCAGTTTCTCGACGGTCGATGCTTTGAATATTGGAACCTTTGTGAGGGCTTAACTCTTGCTAACCAGATGTCAGGGTTTTTTCCCTGTTTGCCATGTGCTGCTGCAGCCATTTTACTCACCTCTCTTCCTGACTATGGTCCATTGTGGGGGATGCTGCTCATTTCCTAGACTTCCTTTTATGGCCAGACTGGTGTGCATCATCCATGTGAGACAGGATGCAGTCTCAGAATTGTGATGTCATCACTTATTATTTAAAGGGCCTCTGTTCAGTATGCTTTGCCTTTGCGTTTTCTCAGACCTGTTTGTTAGAGTTCCTGTGTATTACCTGGCTGCCTGACATCCTTCCTGGTTCCTGATCCCTGACTTGTTCCTGACTCTGCTGTTTTCCTTGTTCCTGATTCCGGCTCGTCTGACTATTCCCTTTGGCTCCTGACTCGGCTCGTCTGACTACCAGCTCTGGTTTTGACTCCTGGCTTGTTATTTTACTTGTGGACTTTTTATTATTTTTTGCTATTAATAAAGGTGTGATTATTTTTGCACTTCTCGTCTCAGTCTGATTCCTGGCACCCTGACACCAGACAAGCGCAAATTTTGTTTGTGCTCGAGTGCACCCATTTACTTTCAACCTGTTATACGCATGTATGCTAGCATTGTCCCTATATTTCTTATCACAAACCGTACTAACTTTAGCGCAACACTTGTAATCTAGCCTATAATGTATAATTTCTTTGCAAATCCCCATATGTTTATAATTACTTTATTTTTAATGCATTTTGTTTGTATTCCTGTGCCAAGCTCACCATTTGAAAGAGCAGGTGATTCTTTTCAAATTTGCAGTTTTGGTGGATTGTAGCTGCTGAGGAAGCTAAGATCTAACGTTTGAAGGACCTCCCCCCATCCAGCTACCTTGCAAGTACCTAAGCTTGTTAGTTTTGCCTCCTTTCTGACGTTACCACGTGCATATGTGGTGACATCACTGGCACTCCCATGAAGCCTGGGAATTCCACCCACTAGGCCACAAATGATCCCCAGCCTGTAGTGTGGGGGATCGTTGAAAACAGCATTTGATCTGCAGTGTTCTGTGAGCGTCTCAGCAGTGAAACAGTTAATCAGCGCAATTACACAATGCAGACTGCAAGGTGTGGGTCCTTTATCAACCGTTTCACTGGTTTGCTGCTCACAAATCTGGCCTTGGAGGGAACACTGTTGATCGGCGATCTCCCTACATGATGAAAAGGGCTTTTTATGTGCCCACAGCTATGAAATCAGTTAAAGAAACATTAAATACAGTATAATTGCATAGTCAACAAGTACATAATACAATGGCCCATACTCTGAATTTTAAATGAGCAGAACCTTTAACAAACTTCACGTGACAGCAATCAACCAATCACAGACTCGTATACCTATACACTGGAAACTCTTCCACATGCTCAGTAGTAGCTGGTGCCTCAGAAAGCATGCATATAAAAGGAATGTGCTCAAACTGATAATGGAAGCAAATTGAAAAGTCTCTTAAAACTGCATGCTCTATCTGTGTCATGAAAGTATAATTTTAAATATAGTGTCCCTTTAATCATGCATCTGAGCACCACGGAAATTATGACCCCTTGTTCCAAAAACATACCAGCGTGTTCTGGTGTTTTGATGGTGAATTGATCTTAAATGTAGAACTATAAAATGTGCGTTTTAACCCCTTAACGACCATGACACCCCCATAGAAAGACCATAGAAACCCCCTAAGACCATTTTGTAGGGTGCCTCCAAGGACCCCAGCACCTAAACCTTAATTGTAACATGTAACCAATACATTACCTACTACTACACAAAATTATATCCATAGCCCCCACAAACTGTAATAAACCCCACTCAAGTCTCACATGATCCCTTAGCACAACTTCTTAACTCTTATGGGTTCCCCTACATAACTCCCGCAGCTTAACTCACCAACACCTATGTGAGGGAGCATTGGGTGTGCAGGTGGGTATAGGGAAAGTAATTGAGTACCAGGGGCTGTGGTTAGTTGCAGTTAGATGGACCAAAGTTAATAGTAGTTAGGAAGATTCACTGCAGCTGGTGTAATACTGAGTGTGGGAGTTTTAGTTATGGTTTAGATGTTAAGGGTTCAATTAGGTATTAGGTTAATAATAGTTAGAGAGATGTGGTGCAGGTGGGGTCACATTTAGGTTTTTTCTAGTAGACAACATTGCAGGGTTTACTAAACATTGGGTAATGGCTGGTACTAAAGACTTTGCACCATCTTTAAACTGATGTAAAGTAGAGTAGTGTTTAGTTTTAGTTACTGCATGTAGTTAATTGTGGCAACATTTCTATACTGTCCCAAACAGTATTTTGCTCCTTCAAAAAAAATATTAATAGCAGCTAAAAAAAAGGGCTGTCACTAAGAGCTGTTAAATCATTTATCACCTCTAGTTTAATGATGTGTGAGCTGCAAATGATAATGACAGGGCTGCTGTTTCTGTGCCGTGCAAACACTTTTTACTGTATGTTTACTTTGTAGGCCTTTGTATTACTTGGATTAATAATCAACTATATTGCAGCAACTGTGCACCATTAATACCTTTCTTAAAACATTTATTATAGTTAATGTAAAAACTGGGATTGAAATAGTGATAAAGTAGATTTACCAAGCTGTCTGCTATATGTGTCCTTATACCACACTGGAGAAAATGCCCCCTCCTAAGCAGATATACTAAACAGTGCAGCACTATGTATTTTTTGTTGTTGCTACAAATATGTTGATGCAGCAAATGTGTAAACAAAATGCATGCCTTGAAGCCAATGTTTATCAAGGACCTGACTGTGCACCAGTTCATGGAATAATAAATATTTAATAGTCTAATGAGCTTCTGTGCCTAAGTACAACTTTAAAAAAATGGTGAATTCTAAGATTCTATTAACATCCATCAACTTGGTGGTTTACAATTTTTTAACAATTTAAATCCTAAAACTAGTCACAGCCCATCAGCCTGACCAGTAGAATGACCAGTCAGTCTAAGCAATACTAGTCTACAGTGGACCAGCTAGATCTGCAGATGCAAACAGCCACAGTGTTGTTTTGGAAGCATGCACTGATCAATCCTTTTAAAGGCTTGCTCATTGACCTGCTGTAAGCAAATAGGTTTCCTATAATTATCAGGGCAAATGCAAGCATAGCACAATGTGGTTAAAACGCTAGTATAATTATAGGAGTGAGAAAACAGGGACGTTTTTAGAGAATAAACCCATTCTTGCATACCCTAATGCTCTGTATAAAGAGACCAATGTATTCTGCCTCATCAGCTGTCCTCCTACACACAGTACAGATAGGAAGGTATAGTGGTTATAGTACTATATAAATTATTTGTATTCCTCATGTCTTTTTCCTCATTTTTTTTGTATTACTCATTTCTTTTGTGATAGCTAGCAAAGGATTATGCTAATACATGATTTAATCAAATCAATTAATTGTAAAGAATCCTATAATGAAATTAGTCATTTTACTAAATATTTGGCTAGATTATGAGTGGAGCGCTATTTTGCTCTCCCAGAAGCATGTTAACTTCACTAGACCAAGGCTTTTTCCACTCGTATTACAAGTTGAAAGTAAAAATGTAACCAAATCTAACCATCGAAGTTAATGGAGATTGCAATCTGAAAAGAAAAAAAAACACCTATACTCCCGCACTAACCTGACAAGAGTTATTAATAGTTCACATTACAATGTTCTTCACTTAAAGAACAATCTACTTTTTATTGTAAATACATTTTTCTATATAAAACTATATATACATATACCTGTATATCCATTCCTATAGATATATACTGTAGGTATAGATATATATCTTTACATTATCACATATATATAGAAATATATATATAATAATAAAAAGGTACATCATTTTCTATGTGAAGAACATAGAAATGCAAAATATGCATTGGGGCTCGCAATTTGGTTACCATATTTTACATTCCTATATTCACATAAAAAATAATGCACTTTTTATTATTAAATATATATTCATATATATATATATATATATATATACGGTATATATATATATATATATATATATATATATATATATATATATATATGATAATGTTCATGTAAAATAGATATCTATACCTATATATAACAAAAGGAATAGATATACAGGTATAGGTATATATATATATATATATATATATATATATATATATATATATATAAAAAAAAATATATTTACAATGAAAGTACATTATCCTTTAAGTGGAGAACATTGGAATGTGAAATATGTACAGCACATATACAGTAAAACACATAAATACATCTGCGCACACACAATACATATATATGTTAAACTATGTTTTCAAACTCCTTATACCATCAATCTTTGAGCCCTTACAACTTTTTTTAATAAAAAAAATTTCAATAATTTTTATCAGGTAGTGTATATATGAGTATAACTGTACTTTTACATGTTGTGTTTAATTCAACTTTTTTTCTTCCCCTACCCTTTATGCAAGATCTCAAGTCGTGCTAAACTAACGAGAGTAAATCATGATTGCACTCGAGTGAACGTGTTTTCTTTCAACTCGTTATAAGCGCTCCTTTTTGGATTGGGTACAAAAAGCCAAGAAAAACACAATATCGCTTGTGCGCTACAGGTGTATCTAGTTGACAAATAAGAGTTATAAAATGCTGCTGGATGATTTGTAAGAAACCTTTAAAAGTCAACACATACAGAGAGCCTATCTAGGTATGACAAAATAACAACGTAAATAATAAAAATGAATTAAAAAGTCTCATAAAATCACATGCTCTAGCTGAACCATAAAAGTTTAATTTTGAATTTGATGTCCCTTTAAATGATTTATTTTGGAAGCAGACTTATTACAATGTAGTGATTAATTGCAGCTATATACTATGTACAGTATATATATAAAATATAAATGAATTTTATGTTTCTAAACATGCTCTTTCAAACATATAATAGCTTGTATACACTTGTCCCTCTGTATTCTCTCAGTAGCACATCCACTTGGGAGTTACTGTGAACAGAGCAGAACATTCTCTTTACACATGATATATCGTAATATCATCATGAGTCAGTCAAGCTTTATTAGTTGTTTGACAGGGTATTATGGTTTCTAAGTGCTTTTTGATTGTGTTATTACAACTGCAAGCTACTCACTGTATCAAGAGATAGCAGTATGACATTTTATAGGTTATAGGGTTATTGAAAGTAAAACTTATATTTAATACAATTTGGCTTTGATTTACTTTCTAAAAATCCAAGAAGCCTTATGAGAAAGGAAAAAAATACAGAGAAAGATAAACCTGTGTCAAGCTGGAGTATGATTTGTAGCTGAGTTAATTAAGTTATTATGAAAATCCAAAAATCCATACGAGTAATATGACAAAGGCTACACTCTATATTATATTAAAGGGACAGTCTACTCCAGAATTGTTATTGTTTTAAAAGATAGATAATCCCTTTATTACCCATTGCAAAACCAACACGGTTATATTAATATACTTTTTACCTCTGTGATTACCTTGTATCTAAGCCTCTGCAGACTGCCCCCTTATTTAGTTCTTTTGACAGACATGCAGCATTTTAGCCAATCAATTCTGACTCCTAGGTAATTCCACATGCGTGAGCACAATGTTATCTATATGGCAAACGTGAACTAACACCCTCTAGCTGTGAAAAACTGTCACAATGCTCTGAGATAAGAGGCGGTCTTTAAGGGCTTAGTAATTAGCATATGAGCCTACCATGCTTAGCTTTCAACAAAGAATACCAATAGAACAAAGAAAATTTGATGATAAAAGTAAAATGGAAAGTTGTTAAAAATTGCATGTTCTATCTGAATCATTGAAATTTAACTTTGACTAGACTGTCCCTTTAAGTACATTTTCACTCTCACTCATTTTGTTATGCTCATTATTGAAATGGTACAGATGCAGAAGTTAAAATAATACATGGGACAAAAAGGAAGGGCACCAGAGAAAGCCACTACTGACCAGTAACATATATAACAGCTTCTTTGTCTGTTTGTATATTAGTAAATGTAACTTAAAACATATTTAACACATTTTTGGTACATCATTTATATACCCTTTAACTGCTAGAAGTTTTAACAGAACATAAACAAAAAACCGAGGCAGCCTAGCTTGCACTTTTCATAAGCACTGTATATATAATATTTTTCAGACATTCTCAAGAATTGGGACAAGCCATATCATGGGCCCCATCCGATATGCAGCGTTGCCCGCAATAGTCGGCGACGCCGGTTTTTGCGCGGGTTTGGTATCCTATATACAGCGCTGCATATAAATGCGGCACGTATATTTCACCCGGCGGACGTAGTTTTTTACCCATAGACTAACATATAAAAGACGCGCAATTTGGTATCCAATATCCAGCGCAAGGACTAACGTGGCGAAAATGGAGAAATCTTACTCCATTTTCACCTCGCCATAAAATGCAGCCGTAGCAGGCCTTGCGCTGAGTATGGGAGCACAGTAACTCCCTAAAATGCCTGCAAAAAAAAAACCTAACACCTAATGCATGCGCAATGTCTATCTACCTGTCAACCGCAATCCCCCACCGCAATACCTAATAAAGTGTATTAACCCCTAAACCGCCGCTCCCAGACCCTGCGCGCACCTAAATAAAGTGTTTAACCCCTAAACCGCTGCTCCCGGACCCCGCCGCCACCTACATTAAATGTATTACCCCCTAATCTGACCCCCCTACACCGCCGCCACCTACATTAAATTTATTACCCCCTAATCTGACCCCCCTACACCGCCACCACCTACATTAAATGTATTAACCCCTAATCTGCCCCCTACACCGCCGCCACCTACATTAAATGTATTAAACCCTAATCTGCCCCCACTACACCGCCGCCACCTACATTAAATGTATTACCCCCTAATCTGACCCCCCTATACCGCCGCCACCTACATTAAATGTATTACCCCCTAAACCTAAGTCTTACCCTAACACCCCCTTAACTTAATTATTATTTAAATAAATCTAAATAATATAACTATTATTAACTAAATTATTCCTATTTGAAACTAAATACATACCTATAAAATAAACCCTAAGATAGCTACAATATAATAAATGATTACATTGTAGCTATTTTAGGATTTATTTTTATTTTACAGGCAACATTGTATTTATTTTAACTAGGTACAATAGCTATTAAATAGTTAATAACTATTTAATAGCTACCTAGTTAAAATAATTACAAAATTACTTGTAAAATAAATCCTAACCTAAGTTACAAATACACCTAACACTACACTATCAATAAATTAATTAAATAAATTAACTACAATTATCTAAACTAAAATACAATTAAATAAACTAAACTATAGTCCAAAAAACAAACACTAAATTACAAAAAATAAAAAAATATTACAAGAAGTTTAAACTAATTACACCTAATCTAAGCCCCCTAATAAAATAAAAAAGCCCCCCCAAAATAATAAAATGCCCTACCCTATACTAAATTACAAATAGCCCTTAAAAGGGCCTTTTGCGGGGCATTGCCCCAAAGTAATCAGCTCTTTTACCTTTAAAAAACAGAACAATCCCCCCCCAACATTACAACCCACCACCCACACACCCCTACTCTAAAACCCACCTGGGTTTTTTTTTGCGCGGGTTTGGTATCACATATACGACGTAACATAGAAGTTACGCTCGTATATTTCTGCCTTCGCCCATAGTTTTCCCCCCCATAGACTGACATACAAAACACGCGCAGTTTGGTATCCAATATACAGCGTAAGGACTTACGTGGCGAAAATGGAGAAATCTTACTCCATTTTCACCTCGCCACAAAATGCAGGCGTAGCAAGCCTTACACTGAGTATTGGAGCACCGTAACTCCTTAAAATGCCTGCAAAATAAAACCTAACGCATGCGCAATGTCTATCTACCTGTCAACCGCAATCCCCCACCGCAATACCTAATAAAGTGTTTAACCCCTAAACCACCGCTCCCGGCCCCCGCCGCCACCTATATTAAATGTATTACCCCCTAATCTGATCCCCCTACACTGCCGCCACCTATATTAAATATATTACCTCCTAATCTGATCCCCCTACACCACCCCCACCTATATTAAATGTATTAACCCCTAATCTGATCCCCCTACACCGCCGCCACCTATATAAAATGTATTAACCCCTAATCTGATCCCCCTACACTGCCGCCACCTATATTAAATGTATTAACCCCTAATCTGATCCCCCTACACCGCCGCCACCTATATTAAATGTATTAACCCCTAATCTGATCCCCCTACACCGCTGCCACCTATATTAAATGTATTAACCCCTAATCTGATCCCCCTACACCGCTGCCACCTATATTAAATGTATTAACCCCTAATCTGATCCCCCTACACCGCTGCAACCTATATTATTAAATAAACTAAACTATATTACAAAAAAAACACACACTAAATTACAAAAAATAAAAAAAATATTACCATCTGATAACCTTTTATGTGTGCTTGAAGAATCATGAGACACGATAGAGACCACACCAGTGTAGTTACCGCTACCCTCCGGTCTCTCCATCCACTGCTCAGCATTTGTCATAGTGTAGGTCACCACTGGGTGAGGTAATGAATATCCTCCCAGCACGGACGAGTCGGCTGCCCTCCTCCTAAACGGGGGAAAACCTGCATACAGTATCCTCTCATGATTCCCTTCTGTGCAGACCAGTAAAGAGCAAGTTGTGGCTTGGGTAGGCTGCAGAGTGAAGAATCCTGCTAGTCCATTAGGGGCTACAGCAGCTGTTTTGTTATGCTCTGTATTCTCGTAAATACGGTGGGTAGAGCTTGATAGTGTGAGATCATCGTTGAATCTATGATTAATTTCCTGCTCAAGATCCCATAAGGCCCCTTGGATAGCAACATAGGTATCCTGCATCTGTACAAGTGCAATTAGAAGTTTATGTGGCAGACCAAATTCTGCTTTACCCAACCAATGTTCTAATCGGGGGGGGGGGTTAATCCAGAGAACAATATATGTAGTAATTAGCTGATGTCATCATGTGCAATATGGGAAGCTTATGTCTGGCTTGTGGATAT
Organism: Bombina bombina; assembly: GCF_027579735.1. Taxonomy (NCBI): domain Eukaryota; kingdom Metazoa; phylum Chordata; class Amphibia; order Anura; family Bombinatoridae; genus Bombina; species Bombina bombina. Next base: position 613,548,006 of record NC_069500.1, on the reverse strand, counting down.
TAGTAGGAAGATCTACATAAAACAGTTTATTTCTCCATAAGATAGGAATACGCCACAAACAAGTCCCCACCCAGGTAGCACAAAAAAATAAGAAGAAAAGAGCATATTGTGTAGCATGACTTAAGGCTCTATCTTCCAATGTCCACCATGGTCATTCAGCCCACCCCATCTCTTACGCAGTTGACTTGGTTTCGATGTGTCCCTGAGTTTGGGTTATGGCCGTGTGATGGCATTATTAGTCGTAGACCATGTTCATGCCATATTTCCATGTCCTGTCTCTTCTGCTTGATGTGGTGTAGTGGCTTGGCTAGAATACGGTGTGCTGGAGCTCTTGGAAGTTGGACCGGTCTGATGGGGAACGATGTGGGGGCCACCATTTGGTAACCTTTTATGTGTGCTTGAGGAATCATGAGACACGATAGAGACGACACCAGTGTAGTTACCGCTACCCTCCGGCCTCTCCATCCACTGCTCAGCATTTGACATAGTGCAGGTCACCACTGGGTGAGGTAATGAATATCCTCCCAGCATGGACGAGTCGGCCGCCCTCCTCCTAACCGAGGGAAAACCCGCATACAGTATCCTCTCATGATTCCCTTGTGTGCAGACCAGTAAAGAGCAAGTTGTTGCTTGGGTAGACTGCAGAGTGAAGAATCCTGCTAGTCCATTAGGGGCTACAGCAGCTGTTTTGTTATGCTCTGTATTCTCGTAAATGCGGTGGGTAGAGTTTTATAGTGTGAGATCATCGTTGAATCTATGATTCATTTCCTGCTCGAGATCCCATAAGGCCCCTTGGATAGCAACATAGGTATCCTCCATCTGTACAAGTGCAATTAGAAGTTTATGTGGCAGACCAAATGCTGCTTTACCCGACCAATGTTCTAATCGGGGGTGGGGGGGGGGGAGATGACACAGTGTTATAGGCCGCAGCCATCAAGTTGAGGGAGTTCGGTTCACAAGTTAGTCGGATCTCAAAATAAATGAGTTCGGTTGATTCTGGGTCCTTTCCTTATTAATCGTACGTAGCTTTGAAGTAGGTAGGAGAGTTCAATGAAGAGTTAATTAGTAAAATATGGAAAGTTTAACCAGAGCTACAGAGATCTTTGACTTAGCATGACCATGGCTTAGACACGCCCCCCCCTGAAAGTTAGGCTTTTTAAACACATGGCCACAGTAAAGTGTGGCAAAAAATCTTATTTATGCTCAAGAAAGGCCTCAAACAAAAAGTGTACATGGTGTATGTCAACTCCATCAGTTTAAATTAAAACATTTTTTTTTTTATATCAGGCACATCTATAGACAGGTATGTTCTTATGATCCCATTCACACATCCTGCTGCTTTTCTTTTCATTTTTTTTTTCTTCTCGTCAAATTCCTTTTATTAGAGAAGCAAACAAGTACAGTTCAAATAGGAAAAAATATCATACAAAGCTGTTACATGAAATGTAAAGATCCAATTATCAGCAGACAAATGTACAGATGCATCTCTATTTTAACATAAATGAAACTTACAAATATACACTTAAAACAGTAGTATACCAACAACCGTATGGGCAATGAGCATTCTGAGGAGTGTAACCTCCAACAACCTTCAACTACAGTCTAATGCCTAAAAGATGTTTGCTGGCAAGAAGGTGCCAAGCATATTTCAGTTTTACTGTTGTTAGACCCTGAACACAATCTCAGTATAGTCCACCTATAGATACAGTCTAAGAGTGCACCGATAACATAAGCAAAAACAACTATATTTAACAGTGTAATTTGACAGCGCTATGTGCAAATGTACGGTTCAAACAAAAGCTTTACTGTCAATAGACTCTTTGCGCAAATGAGCACTGAACATCCCTAGGTAACAGAATTAGAAAACACACTGTCAGAATTAGCTACCAACAGTTAAAGTACACATTCGCGCATGGAGATCACTGCTTTAAGATTTAATAGGAGACTCATTTTCATCTCTGTCGAGATTAGCTACCCGAGGCTGTGAGCAAGCTTATAATTACGTAATTGCATTCCAAGATTCTTTTGAAACATCTGTAGGAAGGCAATTACGTAATAGTGAGCATGCAAACATCGAGATAGATAATCTCGACAGGGTAGCTTTCAACAGGACACTAGCTCGATCAAAAACGTGTTTGATCAACCAACACCTCTCCTATTATTATTATTATCAGGTATTTGTAGAGCCAACAGATTCCGCAGCGCTGATATATGGCTAAAAGTTGTAACCAGTGATCCATATATGCTGTCTGTGTTCAAGAGGACATCTTGAAATCAGGGAGTCTCAGATTCCTGGACAAAATGTACTTTTTGAGGCTCAAGTCCACCTACACTGTTCATGTCAAGTGCCGCTTTAGCAATATAGACAGTTATGATAAATAGATAACACTGCATTCAATAAACAGCCTTTCTCAATACTTTCCTCTCTCACAATGTATGCCACTGTCTGATTGGATTAATGAGTGATGTGCCTCATCTAGAGAGTAATCCCACATTGCAGAGAAGAGGTTACACCTTGATAGTGGGTGATCAAGAACTTTTTGAAGATGCACTGTAGATTTCCTCAGCATAGGGTGTTAGGGCAGTCTGGTGTAAGCCTGCAGTTGAGTCTGAAGTGCAAAGTGGCATACCAGTAAATGCAGAGAGGAAGTCAAATAGAGGTGTTAGCAAGTCAGTAACATGTGCCATCTTGCCAACATACATAAGAAAATTTGGAACAGATTTAACACGTGGGTAAGCTTGGAAGCATTAATATATTCAGATGATTCCTCGGCAGCCAAGAGGTATTAAATCTTGATCCTGAAAGTTTCCCGAGCATAGTGATTGCCAAGGGAGATTGGGTGGTGATAATTGCAGCCACAAACTATCTTAAAAATTAACAGCATCTAGCAAATATATGACAGGCGCCTCATGTGTGTATCAGTCACCAATTAGACAAATCAGATTGAAAATGTCAAACACAGGGTACTCACATTTCCATAGAGCACCCTTATGTGCTAGTATACGCATGCTGGCAGTATAAAAGTGTGTCAGCTATTTCACAGATAAAATCATATGTACATATATCCTATTGGAATAGCGATGAAAATCGCTTATGATGAAACAGAACAGAATAAATAAGTGACACATCATATATGATAGATCAAAAGTAGGTGACACATTCATGCTGACATTAAGAAAGTTAATTTACACAGTGTATAGACAAAATAATACAATGTAACAGCTTTGTTGAATAGTACAATGTATGAATGTTGAAGCTGCCAGAAATAACCCACAACCTAAAAAATAATAACTAATAATAAAAATGAATAATGTGTGGACTTCAAATGAATGATGTACGGAAATGCCTATAAGTGTGTGCACAAACTGCTATATGTGTGTGCACAAACTGCTATTCACATTTCTAATTCTAATACCATATGTGTCTTACCTAAATTATCTATTAACAGTGAAAACTCTATGGAGGTGGATCTCTAAACGTGTGTGAGCTTATTTCTCACTTGATATGAGTAAGTGCCTATAAGTGTGTGCACAAACTGTTAAAAGTGTGTGCACAAACTGCTGTTCACAATTCAAATTCTAATTCCATAAGTGTCTTTACCAAAATTCTCTATTAGGAACTCCATGAGGGTGGATCCTTAATCGTGTGTGAGCTTATTATTGTCCCAAGGAAGAAGCATCTTGTATTGAACTGTTTCAACAGTTTGTATTAGAGGATTTAGAAAAAATCACTACTAAACTCTGTCCTAAATCAAATAATTTTAACACAAAGAACAATTATACATAATATGCTAGAATGTTACCAAATAATATCTATGTACATAAGGTAAAAATACTCCCCTCTGTGTATACCGCTGCCGTCTATCAGTCTCTCCCAAAATGAGACTGTTTAAAATTGTGGTTGTTTGTAGTATAGAGGCGCAGGTGTTTTCTTATTCAGTGTTCCAGAATTGCCTGAGAATGAAAGGGCTTTATTTCTATGTGTGTAGATCAACACCACATAATTAATGCAGTATACTTACTCTGAAAAAGTTCAGAGTCCAGCTTCCTCTTATGAGTTAATCTGTGTGATATGTTGAAATTAGAAATTTCCCAAATCCAATGTGGCTGTGGATACAGAATAACGTACTCAAAATACGGTGTAATACTGATATAAAATGTGCAGTATACTTACTCCGATAAAATCGGAATCCGGCTCCTTGTGCAGCGCTCCCGCTGATGTGATAGAATAGGAAAAAATCCAAAGGTCAGCAAACAAAATTCGTATAAAATACAAATTTATTTGAAAATGTCACTGTGGACAGATAGATAAAAGCTCATAATCAAAAACTCTACGCGTTTCAACGATATTACGTCTTTCTCAAGAGCAGTAAAATAATGAGATGCATCTCATAACTATTTCCAATTTTTGGACACATTTTATTTTCAGGTTAAAGGGATGGCCATGGGTACCAGGTTTGCCCCCCAGTTTTGCAAATCTCTTTATGTTTTTTTTTTAAGAAACATATTTTACAAGTCTAACAGAAGGGGCAACCTGGTATTCTATGGCCGTTATATTGATGACCTGATATGGCAGGGTTCCATTGAAGAAGCCAGTAATTTTATGGAAAGTTTGAATAATAAATCCATGGGACTTTCCTTTAATTATAATCTACAACCTAATAAGATTGAATTTCTAGATGTAATTTTCGAATGGAATGAGAGTGGGAATGTTGCGTCTTCTTCTTTTTTCAAAGATGTAGACAGTAACAACTTTTTACATTTTTCCAGCAATCATCTAAAGGGGTGGAAAACCAACATTCCCTATAGTCAGTTTAGGCGAATACGTCGCAATTGTAGTACCCTTGATAAATATAGTGAACAATCTAATATTTTAATAGATCGTTTCAAGGACAAGGGATACCCCACAAGCTTGATTATGGACAGCTATGAGAGAGCTAAAAATTGTGATAGGGATAGCATACTACAAGTCAAGGACATTGGGGATGATTCACAGATGAATACCAGTGTTACATCAACCCCATTATTCATTGCACAATTCAATTCCTATCATAGGGAAATAAGGCAAGTCATACATAGACATTGGCCAATTCTGCTTAAAGATAAGTATTTGAAAAACTCATTGTCTAAAAATCCGAAAATGGTATATAGAAGAGCACCTATACTGAAACAAAAGTTGGCACCCAGTAAGGTAGTGATTTCAAAAAGACACAAGTGGTCTGGTCACCTAATAGAATGTCGTCCTCAAAAAGAATTCCTAGTCACCTCACCAATAATCATCAGCCAGGTACATTTAGATGCAGAAAGGTGAGATGTCTTACTTCATTTACAACTGGGAAGACATTCACTATCAAACAAAACATCACTTGTGATGCTACATTTATGGTTTATGTCTTAACGTGTATGTGGTGTACAGTATTTGGGGCGCACCTGTAGGGTACCTGTAACTTTTCCATCACACCCCTTGAATTAATCCCCCTAGTCCAACAATATAATAGGTATACCAGGCTACGTCAGAGAGAAACCTATTGGATCTTCCGGTTTCAGTCTCTCTTTCCCAGAGGGTTAAATGAAGTTATTGATTTTTGATCGCCATGTGCATTAAATACATATGACAACTTATATCATCATATACAAATTTTTACATTTCATGAGCAATAAGCTCACACACGATCAGAGATCCACCCCCAGGAGGTTTACACTTCTAAAGACACACATAGAATTAGAATTGTGAATAGCAGTTTGTCCACACACATATAGCAGTTTGTGCACACACCTATAGGCACTTACGCACATTATTACTATCAAGTGAGCAATAAGCTCACACATGATTAGAGATCTACCTCCCTGGAGTTGTTACCACTATTAGATAATTCAGGTAAAGATACATACAGAATTAGAACTAGAATTGCTAATTGCAGTTTGTGCACACACATATAGTAGTTTGTGCACACACTTTGAGGCACTCACGTATATAATTATTTTTAAATAAGTTCACTCATGATAAAAGATCTACCTCCATGGAGTTTTTCACTTCTAATAGATAATTTATGTATAGATACATATGGAATTAGTTTTAGAATAGCAGTTTTTGCAAACACATTCAGCAGTTTGTGCACACTCTTATAGGCACTTACATACATAATCCCCTCGAAGTAAGCAATAAGCTAACACACAATTAGAGAGTCACCCTCTTGGAGTTTTCACCTTCAATAGATAATTTAGGTATAGACACATAAGGAATTAAAATTAGAATTTTGAATAGCATTTTGTGCACAGACATATAGTAGTTTGTGCACACACTTATAGGCACTTACGCACGCAATTAATTTAAAGTGAGCAATAAGCCACACACGATTAAAGATCCACCCTCATGGAGTTTCTAATACAGAATTTTGGTAAATATTCTTATAGAATTAGAATTTGAATTGTGAACAGCAATATGTGCACACATATAGTAGTTTGTGCACACACTTATAGGCACTCTATGCACGCAATTAATTTAAAGTGAGCAATAAGCTCACACACGATTTAAGATCCACCCTCATGGAGTTCCTAATAGAGAATTTTGGTAAATACACTTATGGAATAGAATTTGAATTGTAAACAGCAGTTTGTGCACACACTTATAGGCACTTACTCATATCAAGTGAACAATAAGCTCACACATGTTTAGAGCTCCACCTCCATAGAGTTTTCACTGTTAATAGATAATTTATTTAAGACACAGATGGTATTAGAATTGTGAATAACAGTTTGTGCACACACTTATAGGCATTTTCGTACATCATTCATTTGAAGTCCACACATTATTCATTTTTATTATTAGTTATTTTTTTAGGTTGTGGGTTATTTCTGGCAGCTTCTGACAGCTTCAACGGAAATTTTACATTGTATTATTCAACAAAGCTGTTACATTGTATTATTTTGTCTATACACTGTATAAATTAGCTTTCTTAATGTCAGCATAAATGTGTCATCTACTTTTGATCTTTCATATGTGATGTGTCACTTATTTATTTTATTCTGTTTCATCATAAGCGTTTTTCATCGCTATTCCAATAGGATATATGTACATGTATACAAAGATTAATCAGTTGGGATTGATTGCTTGTATTATATAATGTAGACATATTTTAGATCTAACACTGTTTTGAAACTGACTGACACAACAGCTAAAGACTGTTGGTGATTAGATGACATGTCCATTACACCTATGCTCTCAGAATCTGATTGGATAGGATAGCATTTAAATAAGTGCATTAGTAAAGGGTTTTTTATGCCTGAGGAAACAGCTTAACTGCTGGGAAACGTGTTGCATATCTGGGGGTACAGACTGTGTATACCCATCAGTTTTTAACACTGTATTGTTTGAATTTTATATGGTTTTAATAAATCTACAACAGTGTTTACAAGCCCTAATTGCCAGATGCACATGTGTTGGGCCTGCTGTTTGGTTCATCACTGTGAGTGTGTTTGAGCTGGAATACGTGCAGATGTTGGGAGGAGGTGAGCTGACACACCTTTATACTGCCAGCCTGCGTCTACTAGCACATAAGGGTGCTCTATGGAAATGTGAGTACCCTGTGTTTGACATTTTCTATCTGATTTGTCTCTATTTGGTGACTGATACACACAAGGCGCCTCTCTTATATTTGCTAGATGCTGTTGTTTTATTCCACTACATTCGTGTGAAGAGTGCAGCTACTGTGATCCTGAAATTGCTACAGGAAATTTAACCCCTGATGAACTGACAATATATGGGAGTCCAGGAGCTTTAACCCTTGATGATCTGACAATATATGGGAGTTCAGTATATCCTATGACTAGGGTTATTGTTGTGTATCATTATCTGTATATACTTTGTTTCACCTTGTATGTTTTATGTATTCTATTGTTAAGCGCCCCCTATAGAGCCATTTTTATAGTTCTTGTTGAATTATATCTTAAAAATTAAGCCTGACAAAGAGGACCAGTAGTCTGTGGCCATTTTGATGCACCTCCCACCGGTAGCCCATCCTGCTGCTTTTGAGTGCAAAATAATTGCAACTAGCTGAGTAAGACAACATTTTGGATCATAAACAAAAAATACAATAATTTCATCACTGGTCAACTTTAAGCTGTGCACTTCTTGAGCCATAACCATCTATATTTGGAAACGATTTTCTGAACAAAATCTATTTATTTTGGAATAGGTTGTAGTACCAATTAGCACAGTGTTCAAATAAAAATGTCTGTTCTGCTTTAAGAGGCAAAATGTGGTGTTTTTTCAACTGTCAGATGTCAACTCCATCAGATTGTTTGTTTGACAGAGTTGAATGCCACACTGACAGAGTTAACAAACACATTATTTCCCTCTTATAATCAATTGCTTTTAGCAAAAATGATAATTACAAAGAAGGTCATATTATGTAAGAGAATACATATAATTTACATTATTCATGTAAAGTCTGTTAGAGCACCCTTATTGTTTTCATGCACAATTTGATATTCCTATTGTACCATGAAGTATGGTATGTACATGAAATTGTGAATGTACCATGTCTTTCACAATATTGAATAGTAAGAAAGCAATTTGACAAACAATAATGGGCCAAATTATGAGTGGAGCACAAAATTGCACTTTTGCGACTGCAATATTTGGGCTTCACTCATAATCTATCCCATTATTGTGCACTAATATTATTAGTTGAGCGCAATGAGAACGCGATCGTGCTTGCATAGGCTCCAATGGGAGCCTTGTTCTCATGACGTGAGATGGGCAACAAATTTTAAAAATAAATATTAATAATAATATATATCTGGGTGCAAGGCCCATAGGGAAAATTACAAAACAAATTAATACAGCACACAGAGAAAGTCCAGCGCTCACTTACAAGCTCTCAGCTAAGATTAAAAGCAAAAATGGAAGGGTTAGTTACCGCATCTGGCCAAATGGGATAAGCCCAGGTACCACGTCAAGGTCTCTTTCAAAACCTGAGTCCCTAAACAGCCACACAATGCAAGCTCTCAATCCAACAAACTGGGAACAAGTGAAGGGTGCACAGGCTTATGTAATCACCCTAGACATATACAAAACACGGAAGGGGACTGCACTCTCAGACTGGACCAGGCACACATCCCATGACCCTGCAACATGCACAGCCCTTGGTGCACAATAGCACTCTGAAGAAGCTGCCCTGTCCCCAGAGTCACAGGCAGTTAACCCCAGACAGGTCTGGGTGTAAGACCCATAGGGAAATTTACAAAACTAATTAATACAGATGCGGTAACTAACTCTTCCATTTTTGCTTTTAATCTTAGCTGAGAGCTTGTGAGTGCTTGATTTTCTCTGTGTGCTGTATTCATTTTTTTTGTAATTTTCCCTATAGGCCTTGCACTCAGACCTTTCTGGGGTTAACTGCCTGTGACTCTGGGGACAGTGCAGCTTCCTGAGAATGCTATTGTGCACCAAGGGCTGTGCATGTTGCAGGGTCATGGGATGTGTACCCAGTCCGGTCTGAGAGTGCAGTCCCCTTCCGTGTTTTATGAATATATACATATATTTTTATTTGTTTATGTTTATATATTAAGGGGTTTTTGTACAATACAGGCAGGCGATTTCCGCACGCTTATTTTGCTCTGATTATCAAATACTGGATGCCTTTCCTCTTCTTGTTTCTTGAGAGTTTTGGAGTTATTATATTGATTACCAGTAAGGAAAACCAGCTGCCATTCACCTACAAAGTCAGTGGTAGACAGAGGAACACACTGTTCATTAGAGAGTTGTGGAAACTGGGGTACAGCAACCAGAGCTTTCTGAACGGCTTATTGTGGACTTGACAGACTAATTACCTTTGGGGGGGGGGGGGTTGTGCGAATAAAACATAACTTTTATTGTACACAGATTACAAAATAAAACTGGAAACACTTTATTAAAAACACTCTTAGGTTTTATCTAAATAATTCCCTTTGATAAAGCCGTTTAGGCGAAACATGTCATGGCAGTTAGGGTACTGGTGAGGAATCCTGGAGCTCCTGTGTTTTAGATGGCCTTAGGCTATTTCTCTGATGCAATTACTCATTGCGCATACTATTAGAAGGCTGATGCAGTTAGTTTTGGCTGTTCAGCTGTTACATTGTAGAAGATGCTTTCGGTATTTGATTACTAGCAGACTTTGTGTTTCTAAATAAACCTGCTAAGGGAAGGCATTTGACAGTGTTACTTAAATACAATATTGACATGGTATGATACTATTGGTCTAAATGAGAGTGATACATGCAAATGCTACTTGCTCTAACCTGTGATTTAACTGGGGCTAAACTAATGATTATAACACAAACGAAACTGACGATTCTATCATTAGTTACATTGTATATAGAAATTCAGGTGTGTATTTAAATGTGTATAACACGGTCGTAAAAACAACTTGGATATATACATAGTCTCACAATATCTTTGCACATTTGAGCATATTTTAATTTAACTGATGCACTAACACTAACACACTAAGGCCTAGATTTGGAGTTCGGCGGTAGCCGTCAAAACCAGCGTTAGAGGCTCCTAACGCTGGTTTTGGCCGCCCGCTGGTATTTGGAGTCAGTGATTAAAGGGTCTAACGCTCACTTTTCAGCCGCGACTTTTCCATACCGCAGATCCCCCTACGCCATTTGCGTATCCTATCTTTTCAATGGGATCTTTCTAACGCCGGTATTTAGAGTCGTTTCTGAAGTGAGCGTTAGAGCTCTAACGACAAAATTCCAGCCGCCTGAAAAAAGCAGGAGTTAAGAGCTTTCTGGCTAACGCCGGTTCATAAAGCTCTTAACTACTGTACCCTAAAGTACACTAACACCCATAAACTACCTATGTACCCCTAAACCGAGCTCCCCCCACATCGCCGCCACTCGATTTAAATTTTTAACCCCTAATCTGCCGACCGCCACCTACGTTATACTTATGTACCCCTAATCTGCTGCCCCTAACCCCGCCGACCCCTGTATTACATTTATTAACCCCTAACCTGCCCCCCACAACGTCGCCGCCAGCTACTTAAAATAATTAACCCCTAATCTTCCGACCGCAAAGCGCCGCCACCTACGTTATCCTTATGTACCCCTAATCTGCTACCCCTAACACCGCCGACCCCTATATTATATTTATTAACCCCTAATCTGCCCCCCTCAACGTCGCCGACACCTGCCTACACTTATTAACCCCTAATCTGCCGAGCGGACCTGAGCGCTACTATAATAAAGTTATTAACCCCTAACCCGCCTCACTAACCCTATCATAAATAGTATTAACCCCTAATCTGCCCTCCCTAACATCGCCGACACCTACCTTCAATTATTAACCCCTAATCTGCCGAGCGGACCTCACCGCTACTATAATAAATGTATTAACCCCTAAAGCTAAGTCTAACCCTAACACTAACACCCCCCCTAAATTAAATATAATTTTAATCTAACTAAATAAATTAACTCTTATTAAATAACTTATTCCTATTTAAAGCTAAATACTTACCTGTAAAATAAATCCTAATATAGCTACAATATAAATTATAATTATATTATAGCTATTTTAGGATTAATATTTATTTTACAGGCAACTTTTTAATTATTTTAACCAGGTACAATAGCTATTAAATAGTTAAGAACTATTTAATAGTTACCTAGTTAAAATAATAACAAATTTACCTGTAAAATAAATCCTAACCTAAGATATAATTAAACCTAACACTACCCTATCAATAAATTAATTAAATAAACTACCTACAATTACCTACAATTAACCTAACACTACACTATCAATAAATTAATTAAACACAATTGCTACAAATAAATACAATTAAATAAACTAGCTAAAGTACAAAAAATAAAAAAGAACTAAGTTACAAAAAATAATAAAATATTTACAAACATAAGAAAAATATTACAACAATTTTAAACTAATTACACCTACTCTAAGCCCCCTAATAAAATAACAAAGCCCCCCAAAATAAAAAATTCCCTACCCTATTCTAAATTAAAAAAGTTACAAGCTCTTTTACCTTACCAGCCCTGAACAGGGCCCTTTGCGGGGCATGCCCCAAGGATTTCAGCTCTTTTGCCTGTAAAAAAAAACATACCATACCCCCCCCCAACATTACAACCCACCACCCACATACCCCTAATCTAACCCAAACCCCCCTTAAATAAACCTAACACTAAGCCCCTGAAGATCTTCCTACCTTGTCTTCACCATACCAGGTTCACCGATCCGTCCTGGCTCCAACATCTTCATCCAACCCAAGCGGGGGTTGGCGATCCATCATCCGGTGCTGAAGAGGTCCAGAAGAGGCTCCAAAGTCTTCCTCCTATCCGGCAAGAAGAGGACATCCGGACCGGCAAACATCTTCTCCAAGCGGCATCTTCAATCTTCTTCCATCCGGTGCGGAGCGAGTCCATCTTGAAGCAGGCGACGCGGATCCATCCTCTTCTTCCGTTGTCTCCCGACGAATGACGGTTCCTTTAAGGGACGTCATCCAAGATGGCGTCCCTCGAATTCCGATTGGCTGATAGGATTCTATCAGCCAATCGGAATTAAGGTAGGAATTTTCTGATTGGCTGATGGAATCAGCCAATCAGAATCAAGTTCAATCCGATTGGCTGATCCAATCAGCCAATCAGATTGAGCTCGCATTCTATTGGCTGATCGGAAAAGCCAATAGAATGCGAGCTCAATCTGATTGGCTGATTGGATCAGCCAATCGGATTGAACTTGATTCTGATTGGCTGATTCCATCAGCCAATCAGAAAATTCCTACCTTAATTCCGATTGGCTGATAGAATCCTATCAGCCAATCGGAATTCGAGGGACACCATCTTGGATGACGTCCCTTAAAGGAACCGTCATTCGTCGGGAGACAACGGAAGAAGAGGATGGATCCGCGTCGCCTGCTTCAAGATGGACCCGCTCCGCACCGGATGGAAGAAGATTGAAGATGCCGCTTGGAGAAGATGTTTGCCGGTCCGGATGTCCTCTTCTTGCCGGATAGGAGGAAGACTTTGGAGCCTCTTCTGGACCTCTTCAGCACCGGATGATGGATCGCCAACCCCCGCTTGGGTTGGATGAAGATGTTGGAGCCAGGACGGATCGGTGAACCTGGTATGGTGAAGACAAGGTAGGAAGATCTTCAGGGGCTTAGTGTTAGGTTTATTTAAGGGGGGTTTGGGTTAGATTAGGGGTATGTGGGTGGTGGGTTGTAATGTTGGGGGGGGGGTATTGTATTTATTCTTTTACAGGCAAAAGAGCTGAAATTCTTGGGGCATGCCCCGCAAAGGGCCCTGTTCAGGGCTGGTAAGGTAAAAGAGCTTGTAACTTTTTTAATTTAGAATAGGGTAGGGAATTTTTTATTTTGGGGGTCTTTGTTATTTTATTAGGGGGCTTAGAGTAGGTGTAATTAGTTTAAAATTGTTGTAATATTTTTCTTATGTTTGTAAATATTTTATTATTTTTTGTAACTTAGTTCTTTTTTATTTTTTGTACTTTAGCTAGTTTATTTAATTGTATTTTTTTTTAGCAATTGTGTTTAATTAATTTATTGATAGTGTAGTGTTAGGTTAATTGTAGGTAATTGTAGGTAGTTTATTTAATTAATTTATTGATAGGGTAGTGTTAGGTTTAATTATATCTTAGGTTAGGATTTATTTTACAGGTAAATTTGTTATTATTTTAACTAGGTAACTATTAAATAGTTCTTAACTATTTAATAGCTATTGTACCTGGTTAAAATAATTAAAAAGTTGCCTGTAAAATAAATATTAATCCTAAAATAGCTATAATATAATTATAATTTATATTGTAGCTATATTAGGATTTATTTTACAGGTAAGTATTTAGCTTTAAATAGGAATAAGTTATTTAATAAGAGTTAATTTATTTCGTTAGATGTAAATTATATTTAACTTAGGGGGGTGTTAGTATTAGGGTTAGACTTAGCTTTAGGGGTTAATACATTTATTTGAGTAGCGGTGAGCTCCGGTCGTCAGATTAGGGGTTAATAATTGAAGGTAGGTGTCGGCGATGTTAGGGAGGGCAGATTAGGGGTTAATACTATTTATGATAGGGTTAGTGAGGCGGATTAGGGGTTAATAACTTTATTATAGTAGCGCTCAGGTCCGCTCGGCAGATTAGGAGTTAATAAGTGTAGGCAGGTGTCGGCGACGTTGAGGGGGGCAGATTAGGGGTTAATAAATATAATATAGGGGTCGGCGATGTTAGGGCAGCAGATTAGGGGTACATAGGGATAACGTAGGTTGCGGCGGTTTACGGAGCGGCAGATTAGGGGTTAAAAAAAATATGCAGGGGTCAGCGATAGCGGGGGCGGCAGATTAGGGGTTAATAAGTGTAAGGTTAGGGGTGTTTAGACTCGGGGTACATGTTAGAGTGTTAGGTGCAGACGTAGGAAGTGTTTCCCCATAGGAAACAATGGGGCTGCGTTAGGAGCTGAACGCTGCTTTTTTGCAGGTGTTAGGTTTTTTTTCAGCTCAAACAGCCCCATTGTTTCCTATGGGAGAATCGTGCACGAGCACGTTTTTGAGGCCGGCCGCGTCCGTAAGCAACTCTGGTATCGAGAGTTGCATTTGCGGTAAAAATGCTCTACGCTCCTTTTTTGGAGCCTAACGCAGCATTTGTTTGAACTCTCGATACCAGAGTTAAATTTATGGTGCGGCCAGAAAAAAGCCCGCGGAGCGTTAACAGCCCTTTTACCGCCGAACTCCAAATCTAGGCCTAACACTGCTGTTATTCAGCAGGCTCAGTACTCAGGCATTAACATAATAACCTACCACCTGTTGCGATTAAGTAAAAGCATTCAATATTTTTTATTTTTGTTGCGGATTCTGGCAACAACGAATATACACTTACTATTTGTTAATCGCAAAGGAGTCCTTGAGTATAAAGGGTATCTATGAATGAAACCATAAAAAGCAACGACATGCTTAATATTTACTACAGCATTGCATAGAATTAACCCCTTGGGTACCAACATGTGTGATGAAGTGTGATCTAGTGTGATGTATGAGTGTATTGAAACGTGCAAGATACGGCCGCAATCTACCTGAACTGATATAAAAGCTTGCAGCCTCCCTGCATAACCGAGTATACTTTTAAGTAATAGGGGTATTACTGGTATTATATATCAACACAGATTACGGTAACAATTTGCATATTCCAATTTAAGTTACCAAGCTGCTGCTGCACTATTATAGCAACTCAGCAATATAGTATATGTTGCAATTAGTGTAAAAGTATTTGACATATTCTTATTCGAAATTGATTACGGTTACTTTAAGTTAATATTCAATACTTAACACATTGCAAATTAAGTTTTACATAATATAAAAAATCTGTGAGTTGAAGTATTAGAGCAACGATATGCTTATTATTTACAAACAGTTTCGCTTATAATTAACCCCTAGTGATATAACATCTTGAATCTGGCTATTTCAGCCTCTTTATTATACTACAAGACTATTTCAGCTACATTCATAACCAGTCAAACATATTTACTTCAGCAGGTCATTGACACAAATCAGTTATAATACTAACATGTACTAACCAACGTCTATTATGTTGGACCAAGCACATCGTTTACATGACTATTAACTGTGACGAAATTTCAGGCATCAGAAGATACAACCTAAGAGTGTTTTTAATAAAGTGTTTCCAGTTTTATTTTGTAATTTGTGTACAATAAAAGTTATGTTTTATTCGCACAACCCCCCCCCCCCCCCCCCCACAAAGGTAATTAGTCTGTCAAGTCCCCAATAAACACACAGGACTTTAATGCATATACGCAATAGTAGAATTTATGTATCTGAACACTTAACCCACGGAGTGCTGTTTCTGTAGTCTTTCTTGAGGATCTGGTTTTCTCAACCTCTCCTCTAAACTTTTTGCAATTGATATTCACTACATAGCACCATACTAAATTCACTATATTATTAGTGGATCTCATTTGGAATAGAAGGGTTAAAGTTATTTGTAGTGCCATTGGTTCTACACTATTTTCATATATATATATATATATATATATATATATATATATATATATATATATATATATATACACACACACACACATATACATATATATATATATATATATATATATATATATATATATATATATATATACACACACACACATACATACATACATATCCATCTTTAGATATGTATACGTATGTATCTTACTATTAAAGCCTTTTGGAGGCTGTTCATTCTGCTAACACCCGAGATCTCTAACTTTTGTGGGAATTATAAGATTATTTTGCATATTTCTACTGAATCAAAAGGTTTTAAAAGTGTTTTATTTATAATTTATCTAAAAATGAGCGTATGATTTAATTACCAATTGGTGACTGAGGATTTTGTTTTTATGTATAAAAATAAATGCATATAACCAACTTGTATTACATATTTCCAAGCACATTTATTGAATTAGTTGATTATAGTTAAACAAACTTCTCGTAGGTTGTTTATATCAGAATAAAATTTAGTTTGACGGTGTCTGACGAAGTTGACAAAATATTGTTCTTCAGTTAAAAAAGGTTTTTGTTTTTGTCAAAATGAGATTGTTCCTTTTACTCAATAGGTAGCTCATAGTCTTGTCTATCCACAAAAGTACAGTGCATCCAATACTGAAATGCCCTAGTATAGCAAAAATGCTGCTAGTAAAAGCTATCACTGTGACACAGTATGGACATTTTACTGCACTTGGAGCATATCTATATATGCTAGATACACCAGCAATTTAAACAGTATGTATGGTCAGAGAGGAAGCAGCTTATGTCATGTAAACTGAACAATACAATACAAGGCACTGACGACTGAAGTTTGCTCCACATGCCCATGCATAATGAAACCACTCTCTGAAACAGTAATAGTGTTCTGAAAAACTACTTCTATTAGTAATTGAATTGTGCTGATGTGCATTTCAATTATGGTCGGAATGTCCCTTTTAAATTAAAACATAAATTGCCTATGAAGGTTTTAATTATACATTGTAAAACAACAACTTTCCACAATACTTTTATTATTTATTATGTTAATTAACCTTTTCTGTTTTTAACTTTCCACTAGAATGTTACCATAGACTTTGTAAATACAAAGTACAGACAGAAGGAATGAAATCTTTGTATAGCTCATTGGCAGTCTGTCTAAATGGCAGCCTCCTGGGTAGTGATGTCGCGAACCTAAAAATTTGGGTTCACGAACGGCGAATACAAACTTCCACAACTGTTCGCGAACGGGCGAACCGGGTGAACTACCATAGACTTCAATAGGCAGACGAACTTTAAAACCCACAGGGACTCTTTCTGGCCACAATAGTGATGGAAAAGTTGTTTCAAGGGGACTAACACCTTACTGAGGCATGCCGGAGGGGGATCCATGGCAAAACTCCCATGGAAAATTACATAGTTGATGCAGAGTCTGGTTTTATTCCATAAAGGGCATAAATCACCTAACATTCCTAAATTGTTTGCAATAACGTGCTTTAAAACATCAGGTATGATGTTGTATCGATCAGGTAGTGTAAGGGTTACGCCCGCTTCACAGTGACAGACCATGGGTCATCTGCGATTTTGCTGACATTGTGAGCAGGTGGAGTAAGTAAAAATGTATTTTATGAATGTTATTGTCACACAGTTTAAATGCTCTTTATTTGTTGAGTATTGCTGTAGCTTATTTGTTTACTATATATATCCCCTATCTGTGTGTGATATCCTGAGTTTTCAGATTAAACGGACAATGTAGGTAACACTGGTTTTCCCTAAATGTGTTTAAAATGACTTCAAATACCAGTGACAGAGTTTAAAAATGTACATGCAATTTATTCTTTACGTATATTTGTATGTAGGGCCATGCTTTTGACGCAAACGCTATAAACAGATTGCAATGGATTTTAGCTGTAATACATTTTTTATATATACAAAACGCAGACTAAAGGATAACCACAGTTAAATGAAAGGCGAATATTTATCAAGCTTCGTATGGAGCTTTATGCCCCGTGTTTCCGGTGAGCCTGAACAGAAGTTATGAAGCAGCGGCCTAAAGGTAGCTGCTCCATAACCTGTCCGCATGCTCTGATGCGGCAGACAGAAATCAACCCGATCGAATACTATCGGGTTGATTGATACCCCCTGCTAGTGGCAGGGGGCGGCATTGCACCAGCAGTTCACAAGAACATTTATCGATGTGCAGCGGACAGGATCCGCTATATCGGTTCATGTCCGCTCGCACCATAATAAATAGGCCCCATAGCCTCTACTGACCCATGAAACCCATTGTAGCTAAACCCTAATTGAGCCAGTCCCCAAACCCTAAGGAAACCCTATACAGATAGCCACTTCCACAATTAACCCTCATGGCAACTATGTATTAGTGCAATTAACACCTAATGAAACTCTTACAACAAACAGCCCTCTGCATGACTTTAGCACAAGCATTCCCCTATACACAAGATTCTCTCCCATATCACAAATAATCACTAAGGGCTAGATTACAAGTGAGACGCAAACGGTTTTGCACAAGCAATATCTTTTCACAAGCCTTTTTCATTGCGTTGATATTACAAGTTGAGTGAAAGCACGATTGCGCTCGCCATTTACTCTTCAATCCTTAATGCAATCTCAGAGCTGTGGTTAACTGTTTTCCAAAACAAAAAAGTTGCATAAAACACTTCAAAAAGACATTACAAAGTACAGTTACACTCATATTAACACTGTATGATAAAAAATATTTTATAAAAATATTGCACAAAAAAGTTAAAGGGCTCAAAGATATGAGATCTCGGGTGTTAGAGAAAAAAAAGCTGCCCAAGTACGTTAAAGAGACAGTCAAGTCCAAACAAAACTTTCATGATTTAAATAGGAAATGTAATTTTAAACAACTTTCCAATTTACTTTTATCACCAATTTTTACTTTGTTCTTTTGGTATTCTTAGTTGAAAGCTAAACCTAGGAGGTTCATATGCTAATTTCTTAGACCTTGAAGACTGCCTCTAATCTGAATGCATTTTGACCACTAGAGGGCATTAGTTCATGTGTTTCATATAGATAACATTGAGCTCATGCACGTGAAGTTACCCTGGAGTGAGCACTGATTGGCTAAAATGCAAGTCTGTCAAAAGAACTGAAATAAGGGGGCAGTCTGCAGAGGCTTAGATACAAGGTTATTACAAATGTAAAAAGTGTATTTCTATAACAGTGTTGGTTATGCAAAGCTGGGGAATGGGTAATAAAAGGATCATCTTTCTTTTTAAACAACAAAAATTCTGGTTGACTGTCCCTTTAACATAGAGATACATACACATACATTGCTATATATGTATTTGCATGCATATAGATATGTCATTATATGTCATTATATGTGTACATATATATTTGTGTTTATAAGTGCATTAGAGCCCTTTGCCATTAAGTAGATGAAAAGATGTAAAAACATATGTATGCAATATTCCTATTTAATAAAGATTTTAACTATGTATCGCCTAGATTAAGAGTTCTGCGTTAGTCTTAAAAAGCAGCGTTAAGGGGTCCTAACGCTGCTTTTTTATGTCCGCTGGTATTACGAGTATGGCAGGTACAGGTGTACCGCTCACTTTTCTTCCGCGACTTTTGTCTACCGCAAATCCCCTTACTTCAATTGCGTATCCTATCTTTTTAATGGGATTTGGCTGACACTGGTATTACAAGTCTTGGAGATAGTGATTGGTACAGCCTCTACCTCCAAGACTCCTACCGCATAGAAAAGTCAGTAGTTAAAGGGACAGTCAACACCAGAATTTTTGTTGTTTAAAAAGAAAGATAATCCCTTTATTACCCATTCCCCAGTTTTGCATAACCAACACAGTTATAATAATACACGTTTTACCTCTGTAATTATCTTGTATCTAAGCTTCTGCTGACTGCCCCCTTATTTCAGTTCTTTTGACAGACATGCAGTTTAGCCAATCAGTGCTCAGTCCTAGGTTACTTTACGTGCCTGAGCTCAATGTTATCTATATGAAACGTGAACTAATGCCCTCTAGTGGTCAAAATGTATTCAGATTAGAGGCAGTCTTCAAGGTCTAAGAAATTAGCATATGAACCTCCTAGTTTTAGCTTTCAACTAAGAATACCAAGGGAACAAAGCAAAATTGGTGATAAAAGTAAATTGGGAAGTTGTTTAAAATTGCATGCCCTATTTAAAACATGAAAGTTTTTTTTGGACTTGACTGTCCCTTTAAGAGTTTTATGGGCTAACGCCGGAACATAAAGCTCTTAACTACAGTGCTACAAAGTACACTAACACCCATAAACTACCTATGAACCCCTAAACCGAGGCCCCCCCACATCACAAACACTATAATAAAATGATTTAACTCCTAATCTGCCGACCGGACATCGCCGCCACCTACATTATACCTATGAACCCCTAATTTGCTGCCCCTAACATTGCTGACACCTACATTATATTTATTAACCCCTAATCTGCCCCCCCCCCCAACGTCGCCGACACCTACCTACACTAATTAACCCCTAATCTGCCGACCGGACATCGCCGCCACTATAATAAATGTATTAATCCCTAAACTGCCGCACTCCCGCCTCGCAAACACTATAATACATTTTATTAACCCCTAATCTGCCGTCCCTAACATCGCCGCCACCTACCTACAATAATTAACCCCTAATCTGCTGCCCCCAACGTCGCTGCTACTATAATAAAGTTATTAACCCCTAAACCTAAGTCTAACCCTAACCCTAACACCCCCCTAACTTAAATATAATTTAAAGAAATCTAAATAAAATTACTGTAATTAAATAAATTATTCCTATTTAAAACTAAATACTTACCTATAAAATAAACCCTAATATAGCTACAATATAACGAATAGTTGCATTGTAGCTATTTTAGCTATTTTAGGATTTATATTTATTTTACAGGCAACATTGTATTTATTTTAACTAGGTAGAATAGCTATTAAATAGTTAATAACTATTGAATAGCTATCTAGTTAAAATAATTACAAAATTAACTGTAAAATAAATCCTAACCTAAGTTACAAATACACCTACACTATAAATAAATTAATTAAATAAATTAACTACAATTATCTAAACTAAAATACAATTAAATAAACTAAACTAGAGAACAAAAACCCCCCCACTAAATTACAAAAAATAAAAAAATATTACAAGAAGTTTAATCTAATTACACCTAATATAAGACCCCTAATAAAATAAAAAAGCCCCCCAAAATAATAAAATTCCCTACCCTATACTAAATTACAAAAGTAATCAGCTCTTTTACCAGCCCTTAAAAGGGCTTTTTGCGGGGCATTGACCCAAAGTAATCAGCTCTTTTACCTGTAAAAAAAAATACAAGACCCCCCCAACATTAAAACCCACCACCCACACACCCTTACTCTAAAACCCACCCGATCCCCCCTTAAAAAAACCTAACACTAACCCCCTGAAGATCACCCTACC
The DNA here is from genome assembly GCF_027579735.1 of Bombina bombina. NCBI lineage: Eukaryota > Metazoa > Chordata > Amphibia > Anura > Bombinatoridae > Bombina > Bombina bombina. The sequence goes on along the minus strand of NC_069500.1, from coordinate 613,526,505 downwards.
TTGAGCTGTGTTCACCCAGCCGGGCCGAATTCTTCATCCAATCCGGGCGATGTGGTCCTCCATCCAGCAGAAGTCTTCATCCAAGCGGGCCAGAAGAGGTCCTCCATCTGGCAGAAGTCTTCATCCAAGTGGGCCAGAAGAGGTCCTCCATCCGGCAGAAGTCTTCATCAGACTAACGACGAATGAAGGTTCCTTTAAATGACGTCATCCGAGATGGCGTCCCTCCCATTCTATTGGCTGATCCAATCAGCCAATCGGATTGAACTTCAATCCGATTGGCTGATTAAATCAACCAATCGGATTTTTCCTACCTTAATTCCGATTGGCTGATAGAATCCTATCAGCCAATCGGAATTCGAGGGACGCCATCTTGGATGACATCATTTAAAGGAACCTTCATTCATCATTAGTCTGTCGGCCGAGCAGGATGTTCCGTGTCGGAGGTCTTGAAGATGGAGCCGCAGATGGATGAAGACTTCTGCCGGATGGAGGACCTCTTCTGGCTCGCTTGGATGAAGACTTCTGCCGGATGGAGGACCACATTGCCCGGATTGGATGAAGAATTCGGCCCGGCTGGGTGAACACGGCTCAAGGTAGGGTGAACTTCAGGGGGTTAGTGATAGGTTTTTTTAAGGGGGGATCAGGTGGGTTTTAAAGTAGGGGTGTGTGGGTGGTGGGTTTTAATGTTGGGGGGGTCTTGTATTTTTTTACAGGTCAAAGAGCTGATTACTTTGGGGCAATGCCCTGCAAAAAGCCCTTTTAAGGGCTGGTAAAAGAGCTGATTACTTTTAATTTAGTATAGGGTAGGGAATTTTATTATTTTGGGGGGCTTTTTTATTTTATTAGGGGGCTTAGATTAGGTGTAATTAGATTAAAATTCTTGTAATATTTTTTTATTTTTTGTAATTTAGTGTTTGTTTTTTTTGTACTCTAGTTTATTTAATTGTATTTTAGTTTAGATAATTGTAGTTAATTTATTTAATTAATTTATTGATAGTGTAGTGTTAGGTGTATTTGTAACTTAGGTTAGGATTTATTTTACAGGTAATTTTGTAATTATTTTAACTAGGTAGCTATTCAATAGTTATTAACAATTTAATAGCTATTCTACCTAGTTAAAATAAATACAAAGTTGCCTGTAAAATAAATATAAATCCTAAAATAGCTACAATTTAATTATAGTAATTTTATTTCGTTTTATTTAAATTATATTTAACTTAGGGGGGTGTTAGGGTTAGGGTTAGACTTAGGTTGGGGGGTTAATAACTTTATTATAGTAGTGGCGATGTTGGGGGTGGGAGATTAGGGGTTAATAATTGTAGGTAGGTGGTGGCGACGTTGGGGGGGAAGATTAGGGGATAATAAAATGTATTATAGTGTTTGCAAGGCGGGAGTGCGGCGGTTTAGGGGTTAATACATTTATTATAGTGGTGGCGTTGTCCGGTCGGCAGATTAGGGGTTAATAATTGTAGGTAGGTGGCGGCGACGTTGGGGGCGGAAGATTAGGGGTTAATAACTATAATATAGGTGTCGGTGATGTTAGGGGCAGCAGATAAGGGGTTCATTAGTATAATGCAGGTGGCGGTGGTGTCCGGAGCGGCAGATTAGGGGTTAATAGTATAATGCAGGTGGCGACGATGTTGGGGGTGGCAGATTAGGGGTTAATAAGTGTAAGGTTAGGGGTGTTTAGACTCGGGGTTCATGTTAGGGTATTAGGTGTAGACTTAGAAAGTGTTTTTCCTATAGGAAACAATGGGGCTGCGTTAGGAGCTGAACGCTGCTTTTTTGCAGGTGTTAGATTTTTTTTCAGCCAGCTCAGCCCTATTGTATCCTATGGGGAAATTGTGCACGAGCACGTTTTTCCAGCTTACCGCTACCATAAGCAACGCTGGTATTGAGGTTAGAAGTGGAGCTAAATTTTGATCAACGCTCACTTTTCTGAGGCTAACGCAGCCATTCAGAAAACTTGTAATACCAGCGTTGTTTAAAGTAGGCGCTGGAAAATAAAGGAGCTTTAGCCCCGCAAGTTTTTACCGACAAAACTCGTATTCTAGCCGTTTGTACTGTAAATATTTCACATTTGCTAATGTGAATATGCTATGTTGCTTGCGCAATGGGTGTTTTTTTTTCACCATTTTTGTTTTCTCAATTGACTTCTATTGGGAATGTGAAAATGCGATCGTGTTTGCGCAATCTTTGGTGTTAGTTTTTTTTTTCTCCATTGATTTCTATGGGGGAATACATGCATTTTAGGTTACTGCTAGCGCAAAATTCGTTTTTTTTTGGAACTTGTAATACGAACACAACCCGACTAGCACAAGCTAGCAGAATTTTCTCGATTGCCAAAAACAAATACTGCCCTAGATGTATCCCCTATATAGTTCCCCTTAAATGATGGAGTCCCTAAGGATTAGTTTATATTTAACCCCTTAAGGACCAGGTATTTCAGATGAAAACCTGCCCAAAAGACTGGAGAATTTTTAACATATTTTCTATCACTCCATTTAAACAAACTTTGGGGTTCTGACTGAAATTATTTACATACTGCTTGTGCAGTCATAACATACATGGTTGTAAAAGCTTATCTTGGATCTCCTTTCTTCAGAAAAAGCAGACATGCATTGCTTTTTGGTAATTAGAAGGCCTCTAATCAGTGAAGGCTGGTGACTTTTGAAGATGGTGGGGCACTAGCCCCGCCCCTCAGATGGCTCTGCCCATTTAAATGTGTGTGTGAATTTATATGTTTATATGTTATTAACTGACATTTGCTCCAATAAGTTATGAGCAAATTTAAATTTGCAGCAAACTTAAATTTGCTCATAACATAGCAAAAAGCACTGTGTAAATAATACAGAATCAGTGTATTAAAGTAACCTCTATATACTGCTGCAGTTTATAAGGTTATTGGCTGTCTGATAGGCATGCAGTAACCTCTTACCAGCTCCATAGGCTGCTAACTCTTTGACAAGCACTCGTCTCTCTCATCTGCTAACAAAATGAGCTCCTCTCAGCTCAAACGACTAGCCTGCACTGCGTTTTCGCGCTGATGAGGGGAAAGAGCCTCGTCAATCGTCAGCACATGACCTGAGTGATGATGACGTCTGCATCTCACTCGCACAGGCTAAACTGTGTGATTATGGAAGTATAGGGGCTGTATTGGAGCGGCGCCTGCAGGCTCTTATGAATAAAGTGCAGAGGGGTATGCATCTAGACTCTACCACACGTGTAGTTAAAAAAAAAAAAAAAAAAGGATATTTTTTTCTCAAAACACAATAGGCTTTGACCTATTTTGGTGAGTAATTAAATATAAATTTTCCAATAGGGGGGCTATTGGAATAATTATATTTTATTCAACCCAAAATTTTTTTCTTTTTCTTTTGTCTCTGCAGGTTCACGTGCGCCTGTGCACTATGGAGGAGCCTCCACTGCTGCTAATTGCAGCTGCGCACCACACTTCGGAAATTCCGGCAGTGAAGTGGTTAATCAGGCAGCTTGTAAGGTTAAGTTTAGCTGTAGTGTGTACAGATTACGCTCCCAGTTGACACCTCCCAACCCCTGATCCCCATCTGATTTCTCCCAAACAGCTATCTTACCCCCTCACACAAACAGACTTCCAAATAGCTATCTAACCCCCACCCCCCCTCTAGCTAATGTCTGCCATCTTGGGTTCTGGAAACAGTCTGCCAGGACCCAGTTTATATGTATTGATATCTCTTTTTTATTTATACATTAAAAAAATCTGTACTGTAGCATCTCCCCAATCGATAGACATGCAGTGCCCACCTCTCCCCTCTCATGGTCCCCTTTTCTGTAGTGCAGTGGATCCCTCCCCCCTCACTCCATGTAAAAAAAAAATCTGTAGCATACCAACATCACCACTGCAAGCGGATGCAAACAGGGACACAGAGTGATTGGTGATCTGCTTCATATGGTAATGGAAGCGCTGTTAGCACAGTCTGCCCATCATGACAACATATATTATGCATTCAGATAGTATGAAAGCCAGAAGCTATTTTGGTAGAAAATCGACCCCAATATTCTTTCTCTGCAGTAATGTAAACCCAGTGGTTACTATGTAAACAAATTACAATAGTTTCCTATGAAAGTCACAGTTACGGAAAGGTGTTTTAATACTTTGTGAAGATGCCTGTGCTGTAAGTGACAAATACAAGTGTGACTTAGAATTAAATATTAAAATTAAAAACACGCTATCGAAGTCACTTGTGTAACTTTTATTTTTTTTCTTTTACCACAAGCTCTGGAGGCATGTCTGATATCAAAATAATTCCATTAGTTCCATAATGTAACTGGGCAGAAGTATGTTCTTATAAAATTATACTTTATTAAAATATATAACACATATTCAGTCAGGTCTTTTATTGCCCACTATAAATGGAATAGCTACCTTGTCCCCTCTCTGAAAGGGACTGGCTTAAAACATAACCTCAGATAAAAATGACTTTAAACGTTTGTTATTTGCTTGGGATGAAACATACATTTGCATGGATATTTATTTTGGCTTAGATTAAATTTGGAATACTATTAAAAGCGCAGGGTACAACATCAATATCACTGGACCGTGCTAGGATTAGCATGCAAATTACTATTAAAAGTCCATGTTAACATAAAATTTCCAGACAATGTTTAGGGTGGGCGACATCCCTTTAGCACGCCCTATACTTTCAATGGATATCACAACCGCACTAAACATCGCTCATATTACAAGTTGAAAGTTATGTGTTACGCTCTAGCACAACACAAAACAACGCTAAAAGAGTTATTTATATATATATATATATATATATATATATATATATATATATATATATATATATATATATATATATATATATGTGTGTGAATGTATTTATTTGTATGTGTGTATGTGTGTTGATATGTGTTTATATGTGTACACATGTATGCACATACTGTATATACTGTGACAAGGAGGCCAACTTTTTGCATCAACAAGAAGAATAGTTTATTTGATTCAAAACAAACTATTTATTTGTTACACAGCAGGTTTCACATAATTTGATAAAAACTAATCAAAACAAACACCTACTCCCAACTAAAGAGGCTAAACTTTGAAGAATTCCTAACTACTTTACTGGAGCATCTAAGCTGTCCCCAGTAAACAATTACTTTATGTTTAAATGTTTTTATTGAGAGAAAAAAAAATATATTTTCACATTCTTTTTAAGTCAAATACAACATAATATATACCTCAATACCCTTTGACACCACATGTGAATGCCAAAGAAAGAAAAGGAAGATCAACAGAGTATAACATCTCAAGCAATTGTCCATACTGGCTCCCCATTCCTCTTCAATTCAATATTGATGTCATGGTCTTCACTCAACTATAGGAAGTGTCTACCTCTGGGTACCGTAGTAAAAGTCCACCATATCTTCAAGATCAAGATCAAACTGTTAGGGGATATTGAGAGCCTGCTTCTGGATCACTTTGACCGCATGGAGAAACACCTACTTGGTGCGCTCCTTATCGATCAGGCCCACGGCAGAAATACAGATGTGGCCCATACCGAGCAGCGTGAGCAGAGATCTATGGACCTAGAAAGATCTAATGTAGCCAACCTAATGGAGGTAAATCTAAAGGAGAGAGGGAAGAAATCGGATGTGACACTACCTGATTTGACAGTCTACGGCGGTGCGCGCTGTATAGCTGGCCCTGGCGGGGCAGGGAAAGAGAGAGAAGGCAGTTGCTGGAGCAGCCTGTTCAAGTGAAACGAGTGACCTGCTGATGGTTTTTCAATACGCGCCTATGCCTGTTAAGAAAGTCATGCTGGAGAAGCTATGGGTGCATCTTACAAATCTTCCCCTCAAACGGCTCATGAACCCTAATGCTATGCTACTGTCAGGCCGACGTAGATCGAGGATTTATTCACTCACAGCTCCTGGGAGTAAGCCGACGGTGAGAACTAAACAGCTTCATGACATAAGTTTGAGGCGCTATAAAGCCCAATCCCACAGCATTATAGCCGTTGTGAGCCCCCAATACAGCAGGAGAATCTCTATTGCTCCATTTTTTCAGAAATCTGGAGTGGGTTAGCAATTTAATTTTACTTTCTCTCCGTATATGAGTATTTTATGTGCGCCCTCTGGGACTCCAGTATGATGACATTAACTGTTAGATGTGGGAAGTCCCTCACCAAATAAAGACATAGACATTGCAGTACCTGCTTCCTCCTGACTCCGCATAGGTTTGCTGGACACGAATATTGCTATGTTTCATTACCTTCATATAACCATATGACTCTTTATTTAACCTCCATAACGGAGAGTACCAGTATGTTCAATGATTGATTGTAATTTCACCCATGTTTGTTATTGTGCCCCTATTCAGTAAGATAGGTCTCTTTAGTTTTTGCACTGGAGTGTATACCTTTTTGGTCCTCTGTGATATGTATATATTAGCATAATTTGTTATAAGCTACTACTTAGCTGTTTGAATGCCATAGTGGAGGTGGATTGCACCACCTTTTTCCTGCATATTGTTCCTAATGTTTAATGAGTGTCTATATATTATGTCTGCCCAGAGTCACTCTAATTCTGCCATCTAATCCCCCCTTGCATACATGATTTGAAACTACTTTATTGACTGCATGTGAGCTGAATAGTCACCTATGTAATATGCTGTCAGTCATCAACATGGTAAGCTTCCGGAAAGCTGTGAGGGGACTCGCCATACCGAGGGATACTCCGTGTTCAGCACCGGCGTTTCAGTGACCGGGAGAGGGTGTTGATGCCGCCTCGACGCGTTTCCTCAGGCTACGACCTGACTTTTTCAAGAGGAAATCCTCTTGAAAAAGTCAGGTCGTAGCCTGAGGAAACGCGTTTGCTCAAATAAAACGTTGTTACACTTAGAGTGGGATGCGCTCTGTGTCTTCTTTTGATTTGTTTTTAAATACTTGGTTGATATTTTCAAAAACTATCACGATGCAATATCCGAAGTGTCATTCAAATAACACTCTCTAAAACTATATTGTCCTATTTATCCAATACCAGATTTGATTGAACGAATCCCTATTATTTAATATGTCAGCTGTGGACTCATACATAATATAAGTGTATTGGATCTTATTATATATCTCTGGCCATGGTGGGGTACCCACTTTCCAGTATTTTGCGATACAGATTCTTGTAACTGTGCATAAGATTCTAATAAATGTGTTGATGTGTTTGTGGAACTTGTCTATATATTCATGTAGTAGGGCTTGTTGTATAGTGATATCAAAGTCCTCGTCGAGTAGTTGACCAATGAAGGCCGATAATAATCTCCATATCCCTCACACCTCCCCACAATCCCACTACATATTTGTGTAGGAACCAGCTTCCCTGCATCCCCTATAGCATAGATTGTTCCCATGTGGGTACATATGGGAGGTTCTAACTGGGGTCAGGTACCACCGAAATATAGTCTTCATAGTATTTTCCCTTAAGTCAGCGCTTACCAGCCCCTTGTCTGCTGTTTGAAACATTATCTCCCAATCCTGTGTCTCTCTATCTATATTTAGTTATTTTTCCCATGTTAGCATTATGGAAGATTTGGTCCTATTCGGGGGGGATTGTAGAGCCAGATAGATTCTGGATATGGAGTGCTTGGTTCAAAAGGGGCTATTGCCACACCACTCCAGGACTGTGGCCACCTTGCTCGGGGATTTTTTTTTTTTTAGAAATGCCTGCAGGGCGGATCCTAATTGTAGGTAAAGATACCAGTGTAACTTGTTCGGTGTAGTTTTGTTTGTATCTGAGAGTATGAAATTAATTTCCCATTTTCCATGATATCCCCCACCCTATATAACCCCTTATTTTCCAATTTTTTAATTTGAATGCGGGAGTCGTCATGTAGGAGGTATCTGATTGGTGTTAGTAAGGAATATTCCAGTATAAGGTCTCCTCTTTTCACGGTTTTCGTCCTTATGTTTACTGTCAAGTCTGATGTATGTGTCTTGGGAGGTACCTTGCCAACCTGTAATGTCTGTGCTTCCCACAGTATTGAGTCTCTGTCTTCCCATTCCCCCAATTCCGCCTCCAAGGAGAAATTATTGGATTTGTAACCCCCTGAGGTCACCTGGGCCTGAGGTTTTGAGTAAATTGCCTGTAGTGCTGTCATGAATGAACCCTCAAATCCCATTCTATGCAAGGTTGTATTCATGTACCCCCAATCTATTCTATCAAACGTCTTCTCCTCATCCAACGAAAGGAGCAGAGAAGGTGTCCGCAATCCGTCTAAGTGATGTATGAGGTTAGTCATCCTTCTGATATTATCTGGAGCCTCCCTATCCTTTATAAACCCCACCTGGTCCAGGTGGACCAAACTGGGCATGATTGATTTGAGGCGATTAGCCAATATTTTGGTGAAAATTTTTAGATCTTGATTGATCAGCGATATGGGGCGATAATTTTGGCATTTCTCGTGGCCCTTCTCGGGTTTGGGGACTACTACTATTTTAGCATGTAGCAATTCTGGGGGATGGGGTTACCTTCCAGTATAAAATTGCAAAATTTTGTCAGGTGAGGGACTAACGTGTTTCTAAATAATTTGTATTCCCCTGGGAAGCCGTCGGGGCCTGCTGCTTAACCCAGTTTCAGGTCTCTAATAACCCCCAGGATCTCCAGGATAGATATTGGGGCATTGAGAGAGTCTCTCTGATCTTTTGTTAGTGAAGCCAACGGGCAGTCATCAAAGAAGTCTACAGTCCGGGAATCTGTCTCTATATTATGTATCACTTTCTTCCCATCATATAATTTACCGTAAAAGGCTGCAAAGGTGTCGACTATTTCTTGCGGATGGGATGTCAAATGTCCCTGCCCTGTCTCTATCAAAGGAATTGCTGAAGCTCTGCACCTCTCTCTAATTTTATGCGCCATGAACCTATCTGGGTTGTTTGTATAGATAAAATACTGCGATCTAAGTCTATGAACCGCCCTTGCTGCTTGAGAGTTAAGGATTGTTGCCAGTGTGTTCTTTTTGTTTTGTAAGGTATGTAAAGTCACTGTTCATTTAGTCAGTTTATCTTGTCTTTCTAAAGTGTCTATTTCCTTGTGTAGCTGTTCTATATAGGCCCTACTCTTCTTGTTTAGCTTGGCTTTCTACTGGATTAATTGTCCTCTAAGTACTACTTTGTGTGCGGCTCACGTACATATCGGATTTGATGTGCAATCTGTTTTGATCGTCCAGTATTCCAAAAGCGAGCGAAGTATGTCCTCATGTACCTGTGTATTTTTTAAGAGTGTAGTTTCATATGTCCATGATCTGCTTCTTTGTGTATCTCTCAGCCCCTCCAAATCCAGTGAGACTATAGAGTGGTCTGACCACACACAAGTGTGTATGCCTGAACTATGTAGTAATGGTTGAAGTACCTGACTGGTGTATATATAATCCAACCTAACATAGGAATTGTGTGCTGCAGGTAAACAATTTCTTTAAAGGGATATGAAACCCCAAAATGTTTTTTTTTATTCAGACAGAGCATACCATTTAAAAAAGTTCCCAATTTACTTCTATTATCAAATTTACTTTGTACCCATGTTATCCTGTGTTGAAGAGATACCTAGGTAGGCATTTGAAGCACTACATGGCAGGACATAGTGCTGCCATCTAGTGCTCTTGCAAATGGATAACATTCTTGTAAAACGTTTGCCAAATAGTGCTCCAGAAAAGGGCCGGCTCCTAAGCTTTACGTCCCTCCTTTTCAACCAAAGATACCAAGTGAATGAAGAAACATTGATAATAGAAGTAAATTAAAATTGCAAGCTCCATCTGAACCATGAAATGAAAAATTGGGTTTCATATCTCTTTAAATAAAAAAACTATTGTTTTAAAGTACCTGCTTTGTCTTCCTCTGTGTTTCTGTGTTTACATGCAGTCTGTCAGGTCATTCCTCCTCACAGAAAGAGAGACAAACATTGCTTTCTGATCAGGACTTTTGCTAGCAAGCTAATTGCACTAGCTGAGATCACCCAAAATATAACTGTTCCCACTCTGGAAACACAGAGAGCTCCATTCTCCTGCTGAGATATATTTTTGGGGTCTAGTACAGATAGAGTTGCAACCTGTGCTCCATAAAAATACCAGACGACCTATAGGTGACTGGACATGGGCGGTAGTTGGGGTCACACAATGTCCCCACAAAAGCTCAACCTTAGGAAACACATTTATTTTTTAAAACTGAATAGTCATTTTATCCCCTTGGTTGCCAGTAACACATACTGTATATGTAGCGATTTGACCCCCTTGACTACCAAGAGCACACGCCCAGCAAGGATTAAACACTGACCCCCATGGTTGTCTTTAACACAAATAATAGAAAATGCACAGTGTTACTTCTTTGTGAGCTATATTTTTAACTCATAGAGGCCTATGAGATAAAAGTATTTTTGTATTGATTTTACTGGATTCTGGACTGTCCAGTTGAATACTGGACACCTGGCAACCTTAAGTACAGACTATAGAGCTTTTTCTTGAACATTTTCATCCACTGAAGACATGTGCTTGACTTTAGTGGCCTGCTTGTGATGATGCCATATAAAATGAATGTATAAATGTCTATCTATGGAATTATAAATTTGGACTTTTTAATGTGGTTAAAAAATGTTTATCACATTCTAATAAAGAATATTATGCACAGAAAGAAGCAGAGATGAAGAGAAAACAAAATAAACATTGAAAAAAGAATCATGTCTCAAAAGAAACATACACAGGGCATTTCTTCTAATATTTCCATAATTCTGATTGAATAGTATGTAGAAAATAAATATAGTGGACTTATTAAATTATATCAATAACCTTTTGGAGATAAACGTTAAATACTTTGGCACCAGAAGAGTTCAATTATAATATTGTGCTGTCTGCTTCTATATAAGCAAGCTTTCTAAATTTGGTTTGACAGGGTTTTGAAAATATGCATTGAGTGACAGATGTTGTTTTGTGATTTTACCAACTGAAAATTGTATAGCGCCACAAAATTTTGTAGCGCTGGGTATAGAGATAGGGGTAACAATGAAAAGGATTTTTGTTGTTGTTGTTCTCTCTCCCTTTATTGTTTGTTTAATTTCTCCTATTTTTCGTGTGTTAATTTTGCTGTGATAATGCAAAAGATGTCAACTTATTGATTATTATATATTTTTTTGGAGCTGTGTCTCCTAAGGGATTAAATGCTTATCGGGGCGTTTCCAGGAGAGAAGGGGACCCACACTTAACTTACTTAAAGGGACACTAAACCCAATTTTTTTCTTTCGTAATTCAGATGGAGCATGCAATTTTAAGCATCTTTCTAATGTACTCCTATTATCAATTTTTCTTCGTTCTCTTGTTATCTTTTTTTAAAAAGCAGGAATGTGATGCATAGGAGCCAGCCTATTTTTGGTTGAGAACCTGGGTTATGCTTGCTTATTGGTGGGTAAATGTAAGGCTCCAATAAACAAGCACTATCCATGGTGCTGAACTTAAAATGGGCTGGCTGCTAAGATTTACATTCCTGCTTTTAAAATAAAGATAGCAAGAGAACAAAGAAAAATTGATAATAGGAGTAAATTAGAAAGTTGCTTAAAATTGCATGCTCTATCTGAATCATGAAAGAAATAAATGTGGGTTCAGTTTCCCTTTAACTATAAATTATAAACTTGTGCAATAATAAATAAAGACAGACAATTTCGTAGTGGGTACAATTTTGACCGTCACAGGTCAAATTTTTATTAAACTTTTAACTTTATTAACTACTTTTTTAGCCAACAGAAACAAAATGGCGGCATAGAGATAAATAAGACTCAGAACAGCAAGGAGATCAATGGCCCAACAAAAACAGCAGCAGAGGGTTTTCTGCTCAAAAGGAAATGATGCTGAGGGGTTGCAGAGATCATGTGACCATCCCCCAAAGGGGAGAGAGGGGGGTTTACCTCACGTGCACATGAAGCCTACTGCCCCTCCCCTTTTTGGTCATCACTCACCCCTAGCGACCTTTTCCTGCGGCCGAGACTTCCCGCCACAAGGAAGCATTACCAATGCTCTTGTCACTGCCACCACCACAACCTGACTTACAGGAAGGGGGAAATAGCTCTCGGAATGTCGCTAATAAACAAATCTAGACCCACATCTGATAAATGAACATTGTCCCTCCTATAAAGTTCAGTTCTGTCTGCTGAGATGGCTTTGTGCCATACCACGAAGCCACCAGACCCTGTGACGGTTTTTGAAATCGAGGCATTAATCTTTTTACGAATTCTATATGCCGCCGTATGGGCTGACATATGCCTCCAATGAAGGCGGGAGACTATGTTGGACCACCCTATAACTACTCCAGGGATACGCGTGTGCAGCCAGCTGATATTTGACTGTTAATCTTAATCAACCGGGACAGCCCCCACATCGTTACCCCCCAGGTGGAGAATGAGGAAATTAGGTTTCCCCCATCTTAAAAGGATATTAAACACAAAATTTTTCTTTCATAATTCAGACAGAATACAATTTTAAACAACATTCCAATTTACTTCTATTATCTAATTTGCTTCATTCTTTAGATATACTTAGTTAAAGAAATAGCAATGCACACAGGTGAGCCAATCACATAAGAAATCTATGTGCAGCCACCAATCAGAAGCTACTGAGCCTATCTAGATATGCTTTTCAGGAAAGAATATCCAGAGAATGAAGCAAGTTAGATAATAGAAGTAAATTAGAAAGTTGTTTAAAATGGTATTCTCTATCTGGATCATGAAAGAAAAAATTTGGGTTTAATGTCCCTTTAAGAGGGCCCCAGAGATCACCTCAGCTAGTTGTGGCCAGCACATACCCCTGTTCCCTAACCACCTAACGGAGGCTTTGTGTGAGGGGAACCCTAAATTCTGGCCAAACGGAAGGGAGGAGCATCAAATGGAGGCCCAGTGGATGAAGGAGTTACCCAAAATCCAGAATCGTTTCGCTCCGGGGTAAGCTTCTGTGGAGACAAATATTTTAGTATGTGGACACAACACATGTAAAATTAAACAAGCGTGCAGACATATTTTTTAAAGCAATTGGAACGTCACTGCCCCATATGCTTAATATCCTCACCTGAGGAGCCTATGATCGCCACTTGCGTAGCTACCCTGATGCGAAATGAGTGTGGTGCAATTTTTTTGTCATCTAGGCCTGCTTTGAGTGCCGCTTGTTTCAAGACTCGACTAAATTGGAATCTGGATAGTGATTTCCCATCGGCATGTATTAAGAACTGCCCTGACACCTGGGGTCTACAAGACAAGTATGCATTGACTACTGCTATAGGGCAGGAAGGTCTGCCCGGCTTAGGTGGAATGGAGAGCCAAGCGCCCTTACCCGACTGGTTTGTTTTTGAGCGTGGAATAAATAGAAAGAGGGAATCAATCAAGTTGAACCCCCGAGCCTAGCGACTAGCTCACTAACTCGAAGTGCTGCAGCAAAAGCCAGCACAAACGCGGTTTTAAACAGAAGGACCTCAAATGGGGAGGAGCAGGTGCTATCAAGCGCTTGTACCAGTTTCTCAGGATGCTCTTCAGTGATGGGTTCTCGAGCATCAACCTTCCATGGCTGAGCTCTTCCCCACCCTTTAACCACCTGCCGAATAAAAAATGAGTCTGTGGGGTCTGTTAAATTCATTGCCCGATAAAAGAATGACAAAGCAGCTAATTTCAATTGGATGGCTCCCTGACATGCGCCTAAGGCGTTCAGACTCAAAAACCAGTTGCATAAAGATGCCTGATGCCCTCGAGTAGCCTCTACGCCCCTGGATAGACAGAACTGGTCCCATTCGTTCCAAAGTCTCAAATAAGTGTGCCACGTGGATGGGGCTAAGGAGGAGCGCACCAAGGGCAACAAAGCTATCCAGGAACAACCAGCTGCCAAAGGAAATCAGGACAACATAAACCAACTGGGGATGCACATGGAACTAGACATCTAAAAGTCTCCCACTCAAACCTTGACAAAGCATCTGCTACTACGTTATTAACTCCAGGTACATGTCTTGCTTGGAACTGGATATTGAGTTCTAGACAACGCTGCCCCAAGTGTTGCAGCAAAGTCACTACCACCCCGGAAGTGGCTGACAGGTTATTAATCGTGTATACTACACTGGTGTTGTCCATCCAGAAAACAACTGTCTTGTTTGAAAATTTTCTACCCCAGAGTTCAATTGCCAGGACAATGGGGATCAATTCAAGGAGGGTTAAATTGTGGGTAAGGCCCAGAGCAATCCAAGTACCCGGCCAACGCTCCGCACTCCACACCCCCTGGAAGTAAGCCCCATACCCGTGTGACCCTGCAGCATCTGTGAAGAGGTGCAAGAGTTGACTGGAGATTGGGTCAGATCGCCAAACCCTGACCCCCTTAAACTGACAGAGAAAATTCTCCCAAACTTCCAGATCCACAATAAGATCATCTGTGAGTATAATTATGTGAGTAGGTTTTTATTTACCACTGAGCTGTCTTTCTAGTCTGCGGTTAAAAATTCTACCCATGGGGATGACTCTACAGGCAAAGTTGAGGAGCCCTAGCAAGGATTGCAACTGCTTCAACAAAACAATCCTTGAGGAAACATCCGCTCAAACCGCTTCCAACATAGTCTGAATTTTATTTGCAGGCAGTCGACAAAACATCGCACAAATGTCAATTTCAATGCCTAGAAAAACCAGGCATGACGTAGGGCTATCCTCCGCCAGCGGAACCCCAAAATGGGACATAATACTGCGCATGCTGTTCATTAACCTTAAACATTCGCCTGACTCAGCCCTCCCAACCAGTAAGAAATCATCAAGGTAGTGTGCCACTGAATCGCTGCCAGCACTACTGGCCACTGCCCAGTGCAAAAAGGTGCTAAAGGCCTCAAAGAGGGCACATGACAGGGAGCAGCCCATAGGCAGACAACAATCCACATAATACACACCCTGAAATTTGCACCCCATGAGTGGGAAAACTGACGGATGAAGTGGTAATAAATGAAAAGGCAGACTCAATGTCCAACTTCACCAATAGAGCACCCCTCCCTGCCCGTCAAACCAGGTCAAATGATTGATACCGCACTGAGCTAAGTTAAGGGTCGATAGAGTCGTTAACCGAGCTACCTTTTGGGTATGAGAGGTGATGTATCAGTCAAAATTCCAGGGTCTTTCTTGGGATCTACCCCTAGGGGTGAGATGACCAGATTTGAAAGTGGAGGTGAAGAAAATGGGCCAACCATGCGGCCCATGGACAATTCTTTGCTTATTTTATCCAATACTGCTTCAGGGTGTTGGTATGCCGAAATTAAGTTTCTTTGAAAATGCACCCCTTTAATTGTCTGAAAAATTTGAATTCTAAAACCATAAGTAAAACCCTACCATAACATTCTGGCTGTTTCATGGTCTGGATAGGCCAACAACCAGGGTTCAAGCACGTAAACCTTCACTGGGGTGTCCGCCTTTTGTCCCAGGAGTGCATTATGGTGCCTATTGCCTGTGCCACTATCTTTTCTTTTTGTGCAGTCACTACCCAGGTGGGACCCTGTGCAGAACTTGCAGGAGTGTCTGAAAGGGCATTCGCTGCCTCTTTCACACTTTTTTCCTGGTATGCCCAACATGAACAACCCCTTTTTCTAAATATATTGATCCGATACGGCTGTGGGCTTCCAGTTGCAGTGGAATTAGTGGAAGTCCCATGGGGGTCCATACGCTGCCACAGTTGGTTATCATGTTGAATCAAAAGTTAATGTGGGATTACCCGCCATTTTCCTCCGAAATTCTGAATCATATTCTCTCCAAACACCTTTACTACGATTACACTGTATCCAGTGTATGGTGTCTGTGTATTTTAATATAGCTATGTTTTGAGAAGGGTATTTCTCAAGATAGCAGGAAGAGAAAACCCTAAAACACTGCAAACATTCGTCAAATGAGTCAGGGCACTTAAATTTCTTAGGGCCTGTCCCATCTGCACTTTTCTCTTTCTGTCTATACGCCTCAACGGACAAATCAAAAATATTAATGTACTTCCCATGATGTATTCTTTTTACAATTTTTTGGAGCAAATGGGCATGTAAGGAATACATTTTTCCTGGGCTTGCATCGCCATAAAAAGCAGCCCTCCTCTCTGAAATGGATCTGGCGGGGGGTAAATCTACCATAGTAGGCCCTGAGTTATCTATAGGAGGGGGTTGGGCAGGTTCTAAACTAGCTTTCTGTTTTGATCCGCCAGCGCCCTTCCCTTGCAAACCTAAGGACGTATTACTGTCAGAATCAGTATCAGTGTGTGAGGAGTCAGAAGAGTCTTGCTGATCATGACTAAAGACATTAATCTCACCTTGGGCAACCGTATGGCTCTGTCCCAAAAAAACTAAATTTATGCTTAATTGATAAATTTCTTTCTTTTACGATGTACCGAGTCCACGGATTCATCCTAACTTGTGGGATATTGTCCTTCCTGCCAGGAAGTAGCAAAGAGAGCACCACAGAAGAGCTGTCTATATAGCTCCCTTCTTAACTCCACCCCCCAGTCATTCGACCGAAGGCCAAGGAAGAAAAAAAATACTATCTGTCTTGAATAGACAGGGCGGGCCGTGGACTCGGTACATCGCAAAAGAAAGAAATTTATCAGGTAAGCAGAAATTTTGTTTTCTTTTGCATGATGTACTGAGTCTACGGATTCATCCTAACTTGTGGGATACCAATACCAAAGCTTTAGGACACGGATGAAGGGAGGGACAAGACAGGAACCTAAATGGAAGGCACCACTGCTTGAAAAACCTTTCTCCCAAAAATAGCCTCCTAAGAAGCAAAAGTATCAAATTTGTAAAATTTGGAAAAGGTATGAAGCGACGACCAAGTCGCAGCCTTACAAATCTGTTCAACAGAAGCATCCAAACGGATGATGCTTTTCAGCCAAAAGGAAAGAGAAGTCGCCGTAGCCTTTTGACCCCTACGCTTTCCAGAATAGACAACAAACAAAGAAGATGTTTGACGAAAATCTTTGGTTGCCTGCAAATAAAATTTCAATGCACGAACCACGTCCAAGTTGTGCAACAGACGTTCCTTCTTACAAGAAGGATTAGGACACAGAGAAGGAACAACAATTTCTTGATTGATATTCCTGTTAGTAACAACCTTAGGTAGGAACCCAGGCTTGGTACGCAAAACCACCTTATCAGCATGGAACACAAGATAAGGAGAGTCACATTGTAATGAAGATAGTTCAGAAACTCTTCGAGCTGAAGAGATAGCAACTAGGAACAAAACTTTCCAAGATAAAAGCTTAATATCTATGGAATTCATGGGTTCAAACGGAACCCCCTGAAGAACTCTAAGAACTAAATTTAGACTCCATGGCGGAGCAATAGGTTTAAACACAGGCTTAATTCTAAAGCCTGACAAAAAGCCTGAATGTCTGGAACATCTGCCAGATGCTTGTGCAACAAAATAGACAGAGCAGATATCTGTCTCTTTAGGGAACTAGCTGATAATCCTTTCTCCAATCCCTCTTGGAGAAAAGACAAAATCCTAGGAATCCTGATTTTACTCCAGGAGAAGCCTTTGGATTCGCACCAAAAAAGATATTCACGCCATATCTTATGATAAATTTTCCTGGTAACAGGCTTTCAAGCCTGAATCAAGGTATTTATGACTGACTCAGAGAAACCCCGCTTTGATAGAATCAAGCGTTCAATCTCCAAGCAGTCAGTTGCAGAGAAATTAGATTTGGATGCTTGAATGGACCTTGAATCAGAAGGTCCTGTCTCAATGGCAGAGACCATGGTGGAAGGGATGACATGTCCACCAGGTCTGCATACCAAGTCCTGCGTGGCCACGCAGGCGCTATCAAAATCACTGATGCTCTCTCCTGTTTGATTCTGGCAATCAGACGTGGAAGGAGAGGGAAAGGTGGAAACACATAAGCCTGGTTGAATGACCAGGGTACTGCTAGAGCATCTATCAGTACAGCCTGAGGATCCCTTGACCTGGAGCCGTAACAAGGAAGTTTAGCATTCTGACGAGACGCCATCAGATCAAACTCTGGTGTGCCCCATAGCTGAACCAGCTGAGCAAACACCTCCGGATGGAGTTCCCACTCCCCCAGATGAAAGTCTGATGACTTAGAAAATCTGCCTCCCAGTTCTCTACACCTGGGATATAGATCGCTGACAGATGGCAAGAGTGAGCCTCTGCCCATTGGATTATCCTTGAGACCTCTATCATCGCTAAGGAACTCTTTGTTCCGCCCTGATGATTGATATAAGCCACAGTCGTGATGTCTCTTGATCCAGATTTATCTGAGGAGATAAATCCACGTAATCCCCATTCCACTGATTGAGCATGCATAGTTGCAGTGGTCTGAGATGCAAGCGAGCAAACGGAACTATGTCCATTGCCGCTACCATTAGTCTGATTACCTCCATACACTGAGCCACTGACGGCCGAGGAATGGAATGAAGAGCTGGGCAGGTGGACAAAATCTTCGATTTCCTGACCTCCGTCAGAAATATTTTCATGTCCACCGAGTCTATCAGAGTCCCTAGAAATGAAACTCTTGTGAGGGGGGAAAGAGAACTCTTTTTTACGTTCACTTTCCACCTGTGAGACCTTAGAAAGGCCAACACTAAGTCCGTGTGAGACTTGGCTAGTTGGAAGGACGACGCTTGAATTAGAATGTCATCTAGATAAGGTGCCACTGCTATGCCCCGTGGCCTTAGAACTGCCAGAAGGGACCCTAGCACCTTTGTGAAGATTTGCGGCGCCGTGGCCAACCCGAAAGGAAGAGCCACAAACTGATAATGCTTGTCCAGAAAGGCGAACCTGAGGAACTGGTGATGATCTTTGTGGATAGGAATGTGTAGATACGCATCCTTTAAGTCCACGGTGGTCATATATTGACCCTCCTGGATCAATGGTAAGATAGTCCGAATGGTCTCCATCTTGAAGGATGGGACTCTTAGGAACTGGTTTAGGATCTTGAGATCCAGAATTGGTCTGAATGTTCCCTCCTTTTTGGGAACTATAAACAAATTGGAGTACAACCCCTGCCCCTGTTCTGCTTTTGGAACTGGGCAGATCACTCCAATGGTAAAAAGGTCTTCTACACAGCGTAAGAACGCCTCTCTTTTTGTCGGGTTTACAGACAATTGAGAAAGATGGAACCTCCCCCTTGGAGGGGAATCCTTGAAATCTAGAAGGTATCCCTGGGTTACAATTTCTACTGCCCAGGAATCCTGAACGTCTCTTGCCCAGGCCTGAGCAAAGAGAGAGAGTCTGCCCCCTACTAGATCCGGTCCCGGATCGGGGGCTACCCCTTCATGCTGACTTAGTGGCAGCAGCAGGCTTTTTGGCCTGTTTACCCTTGTTCCAAGCCTGATTAGGTCTCCTGGTTGGCTTGGATTGAACAAAGTTCCCCTCTTGCTTTGCAGCAGGGAAAGAGGTAGAGGGACCACTCTTGAAGTTTCGAAAGGAACGAAAATGATTTGTTTGGTCCTTGTTTTATTTGACTTATCCTGAGGGAGGGTATGACCCTTCCGTCCAGTAATGTCTGAAATGATCTCTTTCAATGCAGGCCCGAATAGGGTCTTACCTTTGAAAGGGATGGACAAAAGCTTAGATTTATATGACACATCAGCTGACCAGGACTTAATCCATAACGCTCTACGTGCTAAAATGGTAATACCTGAATTCTTAGCCGCTAATTTAGCAAGATGAAAAGCGGCGTCTGTAATAAAAGAATTAGCCAACTTAAGAGCCTTAATTCTGTCCAAAATATCATCTAGTGGGGTCTCCATCTGAAGAGCCTCTTCTAGAGCCTCAAACCAAAAGGCAGCTGCAGTGGTTACAGGAACAATGCATGCTATAGGTTGAAGAAGAAAACCTTGATGAACAAAAATTTTCTTTAGGAGACCCTCTAATTTTTTATCCATAGGATCAATGAAAGCACAACTGTCTTCAATAGGTATAGTTGTACGCTTAGCCAGGGTAGAAATAGCTCCCTCCACCTTAGGGACCGTCTGCCATGAGTCCTTTATGGTGTCAGAAATGGGAAACATTTTCTTAAAAACAGGAGGGGGAGAGAACAGAATACCTGGTTTATCCCACCCCTTAGTAACAATGTCCGAAATACTCTTAGGGACCGGAAACACATCAGCGTAAACAGGAACCTCTAAATATTTGTCCATTTTACACAATTTCTCTGGAACTACAAAAGGGTCACAATCATCCAGAGTAGCTAAAACCTCCCTGAGCAATAAGCGGAGGTGCTCTAGTTTAAATTTAAATGCCGTCATATCTGAATCTGTCAGAGAGAACATCTTTCCTGAATCAGAAGTCTCTCCCTCAGACAGCAAATCCCTCATCCCTACTTCAGAACATTGTGAGGGAATATCGGATATGACTACTAAAGCGTCAGAAGGCTCAGCATTTGTTCTTAACCCAGAGCTACTGCGCTTCCCTTGCAACCCAGGCAGCTTAGATAAAACCTCTGTGAGGGTAGTATTCATAACTGAAGCCATATCTTGCAAGGTAAAAGAATTATACGCACTAGAAGTACTTGGTGTCGCTTGTGCGGGCGTTACTGGCTGTGACATTTGGGGAGAACTAGATGGAAAAACCTGATTTCCTTCTGTCTGAGAATCATCTAATGCCAAACTTTTATAAGTCAAAATATGCTGTTTGCAATTTACAGACATATCAGTACAATTGGGACACATTCTAAGAGGGGGTTCCACAATGGCTTCTAAACAAATTGAGCAATGAGTTTCCTCAGTGTCAGACATGTTTAACAGACTAGTAATAAAGCAAGCAAGCTTGGAAAACACTTTATTTAATGCAAAAACGGTACTGTGGCTTTAAGAGAAAAAAAGGCATACACAAACTGCTAAACAGGTTAAAATTGCTTCAATTAACAGTGTACCCACTAAGCTTTAGAAGGATTGCACCACAAGTTAATAAACAATAAACCCACAAATGACAAAACCAGATTGAAATATGTCTAAAACCAGTTAAAATCCCCTAAAGCACCTTGCCACAGCTCTGCTGTGGCCCTACCTGCCCTTGGGAAGCGATAATATGGGGTTTAAAGCTTCAATTAGTCCCTCAGAAGACTCTCAGGACCTCAGGAGAAGTTGCTTGCTGCTTGTAAATGCAGGCCCCACCCACCTCACTCAATGTTGCTGGGGCCTACACAAAACTAACAAACCCTGCCTGAAAGCCATGTGGGTTATAAACAACCCCAAAGAACCCTCAAGCAAATGTCCCATAAAACAGAAAACGTTACTCCCAGACACAAAAACGTTTGTCCCAAATTCACATAACAAACTGATTGCCCACAAAAAATTAACCCTTTATGCAAGCTAGTAAAAACCTCTGATAAAACTAGGATTACTGCTTACCCTTCCCCTAATGGGGATACTGTCAGCCTTTCTGAGTTAACACAGTCTCTGCAGAAAATATGACTGAACATACCTCATTGCTGTATAGCAAGAAACCGTTCCTCACACTGAAGTTTTCCTGTACTCCTCAGCTCATGTGGGAACAGCAGTGGACCTTAGTTACAAATGCTAAGATCATCATCCTCCAGGCAGAAATCTTCATCTATATCCTGCCTGAGAGTAAATAGTACAACACCGGTACCATTTAAAAATAACAAACACTTGATTGAAGATAAAATAAAACTAACAGTTTAACACCTCTTCTCTTTACTCTTCCTGCTTAGAGCCAGCAAAGAGAATGACTGGGGGGGTGGAGTTAAGGGGGGAGCTATATAGACAGCTCTGCTGTGGTGCTCTCTTTGCTACTTCCTGTCCGGAAGGACAATATCCCACAAGTTAGGATGAATCCGTGGACTCGGTACATCATGCAAAAGAAACCAGCATCAGGTGGTGGTTCTGGATGAGGAACTGATACTGTAGTGGGAGTTTCCATAAGCTCCCTGGAAGTGCCTGGGTTGGCCGTATCCACAGGTGTGCTCATGGGTATCGCTGTAGCCTGCTTAGCTGATGTTGAGCCATCTGCATTTAGTACTCCCTGCAAAAGATTAATGAGATTGCGAGCACTTTGGACATTGATTGTGGATGGAGTTACATTAGCAATTAGGGATGAAATAGGATTTTGCCTATGGTCAACAATCAAAGCATCATTAGTACCATGCAAAGAACCAGGAATGCCAACAAGCCACTCTTGCCTAACTGAAGAAACATTCATCCTGCCATCATCCATCACGACCATACTTGCTGCCACATTTTACTGTGTTAAATCACTCACACCAACAGAAGCATTTACAGCATTCACACCCCCTAAATGTTTAATGGGAAATATATCCCCATTGTGATTGTGTAACAATATATGGCCCTGAGACACCCCAGACACACTGGACTGCATAAAATCAAGGGGTCTTTTAACTCACTGCCCCCTTTTAGTACAGCGTATTGCACCTCTTTTTATCATTTTAGTAAATTTTGTGTTTACTGGTTTCTTATGTATCTGGCCTAAAGTTTGAGCCAAATTTCTGCCTCTTCCTCTCATATTATGCCTGAGTCATCTTGCGCTAACACCCCCTCTCACAAAGTCCCTCCCCGCAACCAGTGTCCACTCATGGTGATCACCTTGGAGCCCCCTGCAAAGCGATTCTTGTGCGACGGTTCCATGGCCTTGAATGGCCGAACCGGAAGTTACCCTGCCCACTTCTGGTGACGCGTCTGACTGAACTGCGACACCGGAAGAAGGCCCTGGAGCCTGCGGTCGAGTTACCGAAGGCTCCGGTTGGGTATTGGGCCTCAAATGGACAATGGGCCCTGATGATGGTACCACAGGGCCTAATAGTGGTAGAGCATGGACCGGAGGGGTGGATTGGTGTACTGACACAGGTAGTATGGCGGTAGGAGTAATGGGGGCGGATTGATGTACTGACACTGGTAGTGTGGCAGTAGGATTAATGAGCAATTGCGGCTGAATAGCAGCATGGGCCCCCAGCACCATAGTTGTAACTGGTGGTGTGGTGGTAGAAGAACTGGTGGATAGTGGCTGTATAACAGCATGGGCCCCCTGTGACAACAATGGTGCTGGTGAAGTGACTAAAGCAATAGGGTTTATTTGAGGCTGGCTAGTAGCATGTGCCCCCTACACTAATGATTGATTAAGTTGCTGTTGCTGCTGCACGAGGCCTGCAAGGCCTGAACTTAAATGATTTGTGGGCAATACTATTCTATTAGGAGATTGCATCATCTCTGAAGAAAAAATGGGATGGGTTTTGACAGAAATAGGGCCTGGACTAGCTAATTGACTAGGAACCTGTGGGCCGTGCAATATGCCAGTAGTAGCCATTGCTGCTGCAATTTAAGCAATTACATTATTTACTGCAGGAACAGCCAATGGGGGCACAGCATTAAACAAGGAGGCTATCTGGTTTACATCTACCACTTGCTGAGGCTGCTGTGCAACCAGGAAAGAAGTTTGCTCTTCCCCCCCTGCTAACTGAGAATCCTGCACTGAATCTTCATAAATTATTTCTTGCAAAGGGGCTAAATGAATCTGAGCTGAGACCACATTAGGATATGGGGTAGGAAGGATAATGACTAAATCTTCAACATTATTTTCCTGTGTACTTATCTGTTGTTTTGCATTTTCAGTGCCTGAATGGTCCTGGTAATGCCTGGGTGGAAGGATGGAACGCCTGGAACAATTCATTTTAAAGTAATTAAAGTTTGAAGAAGACCAGCTATAATAGAAAAACACTTCTCAGCCTGGATCGGATGGAGAAGAGGAAGTTGGAAGCAGTGGAGGCTCCTCTATAGGGGCACTTGAGCACGTGCACCCCCTGACCAACCCCCTGACCCCTGAAAAAAAAAAAAGATTGAGAAATAAAAAAAATAATTACATTTTTAAACCTTTTTTGCTTATTTAAATTAAAAATTCCTCCAGGCTCCATTAAAATTGCTGTTTTTAATTATTTATTTATTTGCAGTCAATGCAGTTTTAAAGTGGAATGGTCTTTTGCCTAATACTTCTATCTATATCGCACATCCTGTGCAGTGCGATAGGTAGAAGTATAGGCAAAAGACCTTTCCACTTTAAAACTGCATTGACTGCAGTGCCACCTACAGGCAAGCCCATAGGTCTCCTAACCGCACAGCTCTTAGTGTGCGAGAGCCAGCTGTCACGTGACACTTGCACACTAAGAGCTGTGTGTGTGGGAGGAGGAGTATTGTCTTGAGGGCAGAGAGGCAGTGAGGAGGCGGAGCCGGGACAGATTGCCAGGCTGTGAGTGTCCCCTGCCCTACCCTCTCAGGCACACTCTGCTCCTGCCCCAGCAGCACACCCAGGGTATTTATACACTAAACAAAGATCACAGTGTATTCCCCGGCTGATCGCACAGGATCCCTCCGGCCCCTATCTCCTCCTTTCTCAGCCTGTCTTCACTCTTCCCCTCCTCACTGCAAAATAATGAACCTGAGCGGAGTGCTGAGCAGCAGAGCCTCACGTGTCCCGCACTGTCAGTAGCAACAAGCAGGTTTCCTATTGACCTTCACATAAGGAAGGTTTAACTAACTAAGGAAAACCACTGCATCAAAAAATTATACTTTGCTGTACCCTGGGAAAGTTCATGTTAGATGATTTTTAGCTGAGTAGTTTGATTTAGAGAGGGATAACCAGACTATAGCTGCATCAAAATAATAATTGTATTTATTTTTACAATTAATCACATACATACACACACACATATATATATATATATATATATATATATATATATATATATATATATATATATATATATATATATATATATATATACACTTATACAGCACTATCTATAGCATATCCTACATAGATGAATATGTAAGGGAACTCATCTCCTTTGAGGTTCAATATCACTTATATGCTAAAGACATTTAAATCTCTTTCTTGCTCTCCAGATATCTAGTATCTCATTGTACCTCTCATTATCTAAATCTCAACTTCTCCAAAACCGAGCTGCTTCCCCATTAACTGCTACCTGTGCCACTTAGATATCAGGTACTGCTGGTCCCAACTCTGCTATCATTTCTCATGCATGCTGCCTTACAGTCACATATTAAACAATCAGGTACTGAATGTTAGTAGCAAAAGAAAACTATCATTTTTTTAAAATGCCACCATAAAAATCTACAAAATCCTAAAGCAAATTCATCCTTTCTGGTTTCCGAAAGTACCATATTTTTCCATTGCAATCCATCATGCACACCAGGGACTTATTATCCTTGCACAAAGTTCCAATTCTAATTTTCCACTCAGTCACTGATTTATTTACTTCTTTTAAAGTGATGGTAAATCCGAGCATTTAAAAAAACACAAGGATTTACCATCACTAAAAATAAACTGTAGTTAAAGTCATCACTTACTGAAAAAAAGATGCTAAACTCACCCTGGCTGTGACGCAGCAGCTCGCTAAAGTCCGGCAGCCCACAGCACATCGGTCACTGACATCCTAGCATGTCTATTGGTTTAGAAGTGGAAACGTTACTTCATTGGTGGGCAGCTGGAGAGTTTAGCACCCTTTTTTTAGTAAGTGATGAATTAAACTACAGTTTATTTTTAGTGATGGTAAATCCTAGTGTTTTTTAAATGCTCGTATTTACCATCACTTTAAAGTGCCATAAAACAGGTTGAGATCTGTGCATATCCTAAAAGGGCTAATAAATTTAAAATAGTTTGCATAAAAAAAATGTTTTTAAAAATGCAGGCAAATATTTTAAAATAATTTTCAAAAATAAGCAAAATTAATTACATAGCTAAGCTGCCTGGAGAAGCCAACTCCACCCCTCTTATCAGTGTTTAGACACAGGCATTGTATTTTAACTGAGTTCACAGCTTCTAGGCATGCTCCAGCAGATAATCCCTATGCACTTTTGCATTTTACCAAAAGAACAATAAGCATAGATACAGCCATAAAAGGAAATGTGTGGGGGGAGTTAGAGCTTTACTATTTACTAAAAGGAAAGGGTTAATGGCGAGGCACTGCAGTATAAATTTGCAGGTAAAGTAATTAAATTATTCTCTATCCCAACTTGTTTTATGTCCCTTTAAGCTCAAGAATAAAATTGTATGCCTTTCATAAAACACTGCACCCTCATACATATATCTGGCCTTAATTAAATTTCCTGCCTTGCTCTGTAAGAATTTTCTCTGGCTTCCAGAGTTTCATGAGTTCCATAAAACATATCTGTTCAAGGACACATCCAAATTAAGATGTTAATCTGATTCTCTTGTTTCATATCCCTCACCTTCTCCCTCAACTCTACCCATGTTCTGTCTTTAGAATGTAGAAAGTCCAACTGGCCTGTAAATCATCCCATATAAAGGTGGTTTTCTGCAAACAACTCACAAGCAGTCATCTACCATTTATAACTGGTAGATTTCTTTGCTTATTTTATTCTTATAAAAATATATTAATGTTAAAGAGCTACTGTGACGAACCAAGGTTATCCAACCCTGCGCCAGTCACTTATTTGGCACAGAAAGGGTTATCAGCCCCCTTTTTCTGTCACCAATAGGTCACAATCTAGCCACACCAGGCAAGCTTGTGATTCAGTTTAGTGGGTGCAAGGGTTAACCACACTCCCCTAGTCTGTACTAGACGTAAGAGAAATGCCCCAAACTCCCTTTTAATGCCACCCACAATAAACTATCAATCCTATAGCTCCAATACTGCCACAACTTAAAATGTATTAAAGGGAAAAACCTAAGAAAAAACCCAGACTTTACACATTAACCCTCTAAATATAATTTAGCAGAAAATAACCTAAATTATACAGTTCTAATATTCCAGTCTCTTTCAGTAACGTGGTTCAATTATTAGACAAAGGCCAAACTTAATAAAGGAATTATTTATTATGCCAAAAATATTATGCACAATGCATTATTAATAAAAAGTTGTTACAAATAAAATTACACACGCAAACAGTGTTTTAAAATAAAAAGGAGAAAAATAACAGACCTAATACTTCACTAGCTTATGAGTCTGCCCCCAGGGAGATGGGCAAGAAGAAAAGTTGTCACTCACGCTGTAGCAAGCAGCCTCCCATGTAGAATGAACAATTTCATTGTTAACACCCAAGACCCTTATACTTTTTTTCCCCTAGATCAAGTTCCTGACCACACCCTCCTGGGCAGGCTAAGAAACCCCCCTGTCTTTAAACACATATAGGCATTAGTCCAATGTCCTTTTATTGGCCTCATCAGGATGTGGGGGAGAAGCACTGTGGTATCTCTGGAGCTGACAGATTGACTCAATGCATACACAATAACATTTGGAGGAAGGGTTTTTTGTTTTTTTTAAACTATTTATGATGGGTTCTGGCACTTCAAAGAAAACACAAACAAACCCAGTGCACAGCTATTTCTAAAAAACAAACAACGGTTCTTAGTTCAAGCTACACAGAATTAACCCCTTCTTAGCTAAATCCTGAGGTTTTCGTGACAGCTACATAACATTGTTTAATATTTATAAATAAAATACTACTACTACTATTACTCATAATAATAATAATAATAATAATAATAAAAAACAAAAAAAAGAGATGAATGGGTAAGAGTGATTGAGCGTGATGAAGAGTGCTTAGAGGGAGAAATTGTGACTGTTACAGTTTGAAAGAGATGGAAAAGAGTGAAAGAGATATACACACACATACACATTTAATTAATACATACCTATTGTTTAATCACACCTTGTTGTTCAGATTGTGCATATCGAGTGATACATGAAGTTAGATGGATCAGCTAAAGCTTTTCTGTGTACAAAGTTTACGGTCGCACGATAAATAACCAGCCATTACAAATGGCTGGTTACTGCTTCTGCAAGCTCGTGGTAGCAATTAGTGCTCCAAAAATTAACCAGAGGTCAGAATGCACCCAAAATAAAGTGCTTGTTTTCCTTTTTGCTAAAAAAAAATATGAGCATCTCACTTTAACAAAAAAACAAACACACAAAGCAGTTTTATGGGGTTTAAGTGTGCGGGTGTGGGGTGTTAGGAAAAAATGTCACTGAAATTGCCTTTACATAGCGATCTATAGGGACTGTGTGTTCCCTGTAACTATATATGTATGTGCTTATATACATATATATTTATGTGCTAATATGCGTATATACACATAAATATATATGTATATATTCAAATATATTTATTTTTTGCTGTCCATCCCTGCTCGACTTACCCCCTTCGCTACGCTAGGTTCTCAGCCGTGTCTCACGGCATGAGAACGAGGCTCCCTTAGGAGCCTATGGAAGCATGCTCTCATGAGCACAATGATTCACTGCAATGCGAATGTGAGGTCGCTTTCGTTTTGCACTTGTATTACAAGCCCAATTTTGCGCTCCACTCGTATTCTAGCCCTCTATGATTTCTAATTTCCCACAAGCTTTTTTGGGTGAACTGGATTTGTTTCCTTTTACAGGTATATTTTCAGAGGAAAGCGGGTGGATTCTGGGCTTTAGTTCCTTTGACTGGTTATTTGCTAAGGCAAATACATCTTGTCTTAAGAATGCCAACTGAAAGTGTATATTTGTTAGAGTATAATGTTTTCTCACTCTGACTACTGTGATTAATATTTAAAGGAACATGAAATCCAAAAAGTTTCTTTCATGATTCAAATAAATTTGTAAAAAACTTTCTCATTTTACTTCTGTCATCAATTTTTCTTCATGCTCTTGATATTTTTATTGAATGAGCAGCAATGCACAACTGGGAGTTAGCTGAACATATTGATAAGCCAATGACATGAGGCATAAATGTACAACTACCAATCAGCAGCTAGCTCCCAGCTCTTGAGCCTACCTAGGTATGCTTTTAAAAAAAGGGATATCAAGAAAACAAAGACAATGAGATAAAATAATTAATTGAAAAGCTGTTTAAAATGGTATGCTCTATCTAAATCATGAAAGAAAAAAATGTAGGTTTAATTTCCCTTTAAGAGTGTGCACTTTTGTTCCATTGTTTGGGAAAGAAAAGTTTTATCACGCTAAATCCTTAGAGGTATATGTTGCCGATCGCTCCGTTTCTAACCTCGTGAGCGTCGGACCAGAAGTGACGTCATGTTTGTTTACTTCCGGTTATTTGTACTTCCGGTTACGGTATTACTATAGTGGCTTGGCAAATAGCGATATTCGTAATAGGGGCATTTGTGCTGTATATAATACCGGAAATCCCACATAAACATGTTCAACAAATACAAGGTCCATGCAAGGTAGTCATATTTGGGGTGTATAAATAATATGATGAGCAATATTTGAGATGTGTACATAAATATACAGTCATAATACAATGGATGATACTCTTAAAACTCTTAAAACATAATTCATAATACAATTGATGACAATCTTAAAAACATTTTATACTACTTTAGAATATAATAAAAATATAGATAATAATATATGCTATGGTCATAAAAGTATAAAATACACGAGTAAGACCGGAGAAAGGTGTATTATAATATTAAAAAATTTAAAAAGGGGGAATAGAATAATTGTACACATAGTATTGGTATTCATGATACAAAAAAGATATCTTAAAACTTACATTATAATGTCTAAAAGAAACAGAAAGATCCGTCTATTCTTCATCTAAAATCCGACTAAAATTGGGCTAAAAGATGGGACTTAGAAATGGGATACAGATACTGGGTTCTATATATAAAGAGCCTATTTTTTATTTGGAACATAGTCAGATAGCAGAATTTGCATAGTTTGCGCACCTAAACCTTTTCTTTAGTGATTTAATTTTAGAGTGCTCTGTTTATCTTTCACTTGATGCGCTGCTGAGCTAGGGAGCAGCTCTAGGCATGAGCTTTATAATTAATGCAGTGCAGTTTACATATTTTGTATGTGTGTGTCTGAGTGTTTTTGTGTGTGTGTGTGTCTGAGGGTTTCTGTGTGTGTGCCTGAAGGTTTCTGTGTGTGTGCCTGAGGGTTTCTGTGTGTGTGGCTGAGTGTTTTTGTGTGTGTGTGGCTGAGTGTTTTTGTGTGTGTGTGGGTGCCTGAGTGTTTTTGTGTGTGTGTTTTTATGTGTGTGTCTGAGTGTGTTTCCGAGTGTTTGTGTGTGCATCTTAGTGTAATTTAAAAATCAAATATGCACAATTAATTACAATCAAAATGAAGTTTATTGATTACATCACAGGTTGATGTTTATTGATCCTTTTTAACAGAGTGTAGTGCTACTAATAGGAGACCTATCTGCATTTAAGCTGTTGTGATCCAAAACTATAGAGATATGTGTGTATGTCTCTCTAAGGGACATTATCAGTATAGTGGGTAAGTGGGTTTGATTCAGCAGGTAGTGATTGTATCTGTTTGGGGACATTGCATTTTTAATATCATTCAATATTGTGGAGGTAATGACAGTGCCTTTTTGTAGTCCATGCACAAAACCAATATTACATTCACAAACTTTTTGGGGTACTTGTTAATAATTTGAAAAGTTGTCTGGGGTTTATAAAGTCCTTTAAGCTGTGATAAAAGTCCCTGTATTTGTGTCAAAGTATCAAGAACTCAGACTCTGATCAGTCAACCCCTGCAAAAAAAATGTTAGGTAAAGCCAAGCCAGACTTTCTTGATGTGACAAATGTTATTTTGGTTAAATGGGCACAAATTATTACAGTTATACTCCAAAATCTTTTGGAAAGTCTTGTCTGAAGAGTTACAGCTGCAAAAGGGGGGGGGGGGGCAAAAGTCCATTTTAATGCCCATGGTTTTGGAATGTGATGTCCACCAAGCTCATATAGTAGTCATGGTAAGGTATCCACATACTTGTGGCCATGTAGTGTATGCCTGAGGTTGTATTGGGCTTGACTGAAAATACTGGTTAAAATGACTAATACATTCAAAGTATATTTAGTGATATACTAAATTTATGTTTATAATAGTGGATATTAGTATCTAGAGTTAAAAAAACATAATCGCTGAATTGGTATATAGCTCATAGGAGCATTAAGACCATGACAAGGCTTTGCCCCTTGATACTAATTATTAATACACATTTCTTATCACCTGATATTTAACCCCTTAACGACTGAGGACGTGCAGGGTACGTCCTCAGAAAAAATGCAGTTAACGCCTGAGAACGTACCCTGCACGTCCTCAGTGTGGAAAGCAGCTGGAAGCGATCCTGATCACTTCCAGCTGTTTTCCGGTTATTGCAGGATGCCTCGATATTGAGGCATCCTGCAATAACATTTTTTACCCCTCCAGTGCAGAGAGAGCCACTCTGTGGCCCTCTCTGCACCGGACATTCGTTGGTGGGTGGGAGCTGAAGTGGGAGGTGGGTGGGCGGCCATCGATGGCTTCTTGGTCAGAGAGGGGGGCGGGATCGGGGGCGGTATCGGGGGCGGTATCGCCGGGGGCGCGCATGTGCACGGGGGTGGTGGGCGGGCACGTGCACGGGGAGGGAGCGGGTGGGAACCACTTACACTACAGAAACGTTTTTTTTTTATTATGGGGAGAAAGGAGGGATAAAATCCCTGATTAAAGTCATCTAAGGGATCTGGGAGGGGGTGGGGGATTAGTCTTGGGGGGGGGGGGAAGCTACACTGCAGAAAAAACAAAAATAAAAAAAAATAAAAACATTTTTACATGCAAACTGGGTACTGGCAGACAGCTGCCAGTACCCAAGATGGCCCCCAATAAGGCAGAGGGGGAGGGTTAGAGAGCTGTTTTGGGGGGGATCAGGGAGGTTGGGGGCTAAGGGGGGGAATCTTACACAGCAGCATATGTAAATATGCTATATATATATAAAAAAAAGGATACCTTTTATTTTAGTACTGGCAGACTTTCTGCCAGTACTTAAGATGGCGGGGACAATTTTTGGGGTGGGGGAGGAAAGAGAGCTCTTTGGGAGGGTCTGATGTGTCAGGTGGGAAGCTGATCTCTACACTAAAGCTAAAATTAACCCTGCAAACTCCATACAAGCTACCTAATTAACCCCTTCATTGCTGGGCATAATTCACGTGTTGTGCGCAGTGGCATTTAGCGGCCTTCTAATTACCAAAAAGCAACACCAAATCCATATATGTCTGCTATTTTTGAACAAAGGAGACCCCAGAGAAGCATTTACAACCATTTGTGCCATAATTGCACAAAATGTTTGTAAATGATTTCAGTGAGAAATCTAAAATTTTGAAAAATTTAACGTTTTTCTTTATTTGATCGCATTTGGCGGTGAAATGGTGGCATGAAATATACCAAAATGGGCGTAGATCAATACTTTGGGTTGTCTACTACACTACACTAAAGATAAAATTACCCCAAAAAGCTCCCTACATGCTCCCTTATTAACCCCTTCCCTGCTGTGCATAATACACGCATGGTGCGCAGTGGCATTTAGGGGCCTTCTAATTACCAAAAAGCAACGTCAAAGCCATATATGTCTGCTATTTCTGAACAAAGGGGATTCCAGAGAAAAATTTACAACCATTTATGCCATAATTGCACAAGCTGTTTGTAAATAATTTCAGTGAGAATCCTAAAGTTTGTGAAAAAATTTGTGAAAAAGTGAACAATTTTTTTTATTTGATCGCATTTGGTGGTGAAATGGTGGCATGAAATATACCAAAATGGGCCTAGATCAATACTTTGGGATGTCTTCTAAAAAAAAATATATACATGTCAAGGGATATTCAGGTATTCCTGACAGATATCAGGGTTCCAATGTAACTAGCGCTCATTTTGAAAAAAAGTGGTTTGGAAATAGCAAAGTGCTACTTATATTTATTGCCCTATAACTTGCAAAAAAAAGCAAAGAACGTGTAAACATTGGGTATTTCTAAACTCTGGACAAAATTTAGAAATTATTTAGCATGGGTGTTTTTTGGTGGTTGTAGATGTGTAACAGATTTTGGGGGTCAAAGTTAGAAAAAGTGTGTTTTTTTCCATTTTTTCCTCATATTTTATATTTTTTTTTATAGTAAATGATAAGATATGATGAAAATAATGGTATCTTTAGAAAGTCCATTTAATGGCGAGAAAAACGGTATATAATATGTGTGGGTACAGTAAAAGAGTAAGAGGAAAATTACAGCTAAACACAAACACTGCAAAAATGTAAAAATAGCCTTGGTCCCAAATGGACAGAAAATGGAAAAGTGCTGTGGTCATTAAGGGGTTAAAAAAACAAAAAAAAGCACATTGGTCTTTTAAATATGGAATTTTTAAACATTACTTATTATAAACAATTCTCATCTTTCTAATACATTTGAAAAACTCTGAGTGATCCTTATAGTTCTATCAAACTATTTTTTAGCACTCTTGAGTTTCTTGATAACAAAATTACATACCCCATGGAAAGATTACATCAAAACATCCTTTACTGAAATACCCAGGTGCCCAATTTAATTTTACCAGCCATTGACTTTATGTTCTGCTCTGGGCTTTCTGCATTGTATTCTGCAATATGTTTCATTCCATGAGATATTTGATCACAGTTTAAACTTCTTCAGGCATTCTCAAAAGATGACCTACACAGCACATCAACACAAAAAATAAAGACAAAGCAATTCTTCATGAATTGTATTGTGTTCTGTATCACTATATACCTGTAGAACTGAACATCAGATATTAAGCACAGTACAGGCACAGTTTCATTACTAGAACACAGTCATATCATATTAATCTTATTTATTTATGGAAAGCAACCTGTGTTGTTATAATAATATTTTAATTAGTAAGTGATAAAATATACACAAATATTTTCTTCTTCATATTCAGCAATGATACTACATAGTATAGTGCACATAATATCATAATTGCATTTGTATGAAACTGTAAAATCACAAGAATGTATTCAAGATATGTATTTGAGACTGAGGTTTATCATCAAATTACAAAAATAAAGTAAAATGATAATAAAACTAGTGTTATCTATCTATCTATCTCTGTATGTTTGTAGGACACATATTCATGTTAAAATATTGTTTTTAACCCCTTAACGACGTACAGGGTACGTCCTACAAAATAAGGTTGTTAGCGACCAACGCCATGCCATCGCTGGACTATATCCAGCAGAGAGGGGCGGGATCACATGCGGGGGTGCCAGGAGCACGCACGGGCACGGAGGCAGGCACGCACAGGGGCGGGTGGGAATGCTACACTATGAAACAAAGTGTTAAGTGAAGGAGGGAGAGAGGAG
This sequence comes from Bombina bombina, assembly GCF_027579735.1. Lineage (NCBI taxonomy): Eukaryota > Metazoa > Chordata > Amphibia > Anura > Bombinatoridae > Bombina > Bombina bombina. The sequence goes on along the minus strand of NC_069500.1, from coordinate 613,492,375 downwards.
GGGGAAAATTGTATCTGAGGGATCTGGGAGGGGTGTGGGGTAGGTTCATTCATTACTTGTGGGAATTAAGAACCTGGCCAACAGGAGGAGGCAGACACCCCAGTCAAAGACTTAAATACCTCCCCCACTCCCCTCATCCCCCAGTCATTCTGCCGAGGGAACAAGGAACAGTAGGAGAAATATCAGGGTATAAATTGTGCCTGAAGAACAAAACTAAATTTAGGTCCCCCTACCGGAGAAACGGGCAGGAGCCGTGGACTCTCCTCCCCACGATGGAAATGAAATTATCAGGTAAGCATAATTTGTTTTCCATCTAAAGGGAAGGAAAGTCCACGGCTTCATTCATTAATTGTGGGAAACAAATACCCAAGCTCTAGAGGACACTGAATAAACAAACGGGAGGGTAAAAGGGAGACAGACCCTAACCTGAGGGCACCACAGCCTGCAAAAACTCTCTCACAAAATCTGCTTCTAATGAAGCAAAAATGTCAAATTTGTAAAACTTTGTAAAAGTATGTAAGGAGGACCAGGTAGCAGCCTTACAAATCTGCTTCATAGAGGCCTCATTCTTGAAGGCCAAAGAAGAAGCCACAGCTCTAGTTGAATGAGCCGTGATCCTCTGAGGAGGCTTATGTCCCACTGTCTCGTAAGCCAAGCGAATCATGCTCCTCAACCAAAAGGACAAAGAAGTGGAAGAAGCTTTCTGCCCCTTGCGTTTCCCTGAATACACTACAAAAGAGATGTAGTCTATCTGAAATCATTTGTAGCCTGAAGATAAAACTTCAAGGCTCGAACCACATCCAAATTATGAAGTAACCTCTCCTTAGGGGAAGAAGGGTTAGGACACAAAGAAGGAACAACTATTTCCTGATTGATGTTACGGTTAGACACAACCTTGAGAAGAAATCCCAAACAGCCTTATTCACGTGAAAAACCAGATACAGAATGTCTAAAGACAGGCCTGATTCTGGACAGAGCCTGAACAAAAGACTGAACATCAGGAAGCTCCGCGAGCCTCTTGTGCAACAAAACAGATAATGCCGGAATCTGTCCCTTTAAGGAACTGGCGGCAAGCCCCTTCTCCAACCCATCCTGGAGAAAGGATAGAATCCTGGTTACCTTCACCCTGTGCCAAGGATATCCATGTTTTTTCACACCAGGCAGGACAAGTAAGTCCTCCACACCTTATGATAGATGCAACGAGTGACCGGCTTCCTGGCCTGAACAAGAGTATCAATCATTCTCTCAGAGAATCCTCTCTTGGCTAAGATTAAGCGTTCAATCTCCATGCAGTCAGCTTCAGAGAATCTAGATTTTGATGTTGGAAGGGACCCTGGACCAGCAGATCCCTGAGATAGGGTAACCTACATGGCGGAGAAGATGACATCCGCACCAGATCCGCAAACCACATCCTCCGTGGCCACACCAGAGCAATCAGAATAACCGAAGCCTGCTCCTGCTTGATGCGGGCCACTACACGAGGTAGAAGTGGCAACGGTGGAAAAATGTAAACTAGGTTGAACCCCCAAGGCACAGCTAAGGCATCAACCAGCTCTGCCTGGGGATCCCTGGACTGCGACCCGTATTTGGGTAGCTTGCAATTGAGTCTGGACGCCATGAGAATTATCTCCGGCATCCTCCATCTGTGACAGATCCCCGCAAACACCTCGGGGGGGAGAGACCATTCCCCCGGATGAAAGGATTGTCTGCTGAGAATATCCACTTCCCAGTTGTCCACACCCAGAATGTGGATTGCTGATAGCAGTTGTGGGACTCCACCCATACCAATATCCGAGATACCTCCGCCATTGCTAGAGAGCTTCTCGTCCTGATGGTTGTAAGCCTCTGAGGTAATGTTGTCTGTCTGGAATCTGATGAAGCTGAACGACCCCAGGAGGGGCCAAGCTTTCAGAGCATTGTGGATTACTCGAAGTTCGAGAATATTGATTGGGAGGAGAGACTCCACTTGAGTCCACCTTCCTTGTGCCATTCTAGCACCCCAACCAGCTCCCCATCCTGCCAGACTCACGTCCATTGTCACAATCTCCCAGGACGGTCTCAGGAAGGATGTCCCTTGAGACAGTTGATCCGGATGAATCCACCATGAAAGGGATTCTCTCTTTTGATCGTCCAGAGAAATCTGTTGGGATAGATCTGAGTGATCGCCATTTCACTGCCTCAACATACACAACTGAAGAGGTTGAACCTGGCAAATGGAATGGCATTGATGCTGGATACCATGAGCCGAATCACCTCAATGCACTGAGCTGCAGAGGGTCTGGAGGAGGCCTGAAGGTGGACGCAATTTTCCTGCATCACTGATCTGTGAGAAATATCTTCATGGAAATAGAGTATATTATCGTGCCCAGGAATTCCACCCTGTTGCTGGGAACCAGGGAACCTTTTCCTGAGTTTATCTTCTATCCATGAGACTGGAGGAGAAGAAGAAGAGCCTTTGAGTGTTCTCTGTGAGACTGAATGACAGCGCCTGGACTAGGATGTCGTCCAGATAGGGTGCTACAGCAATGCCTCTGGCTATTGCTACTGCAAGAAGTGCCCCTAGAACATTCGTGAAGACTCTCGGGGCCGTCGCCAGACCAAAGGGAAGGGCCACAAACTGTAAGTGTTGGTCCAGAAACGCAAATCTCAGAAACCTGAAGTGATCCCTGAGGATTGGTACATGAAGGTAGGTATCATTCAGGTCTATTGTTGTCATGAATTGTCCCTCTTGAACTAGGGGCAGAATAGATCTGATCATTTCCATTTTGAACGATGGAACTGCCAGAAACTTGTTTAAACATTTTAGGTCCAGAATCAAGCGGAACGTGCCCTCCTTCTTTGGGACCATAAAAAGGTTTGAATAGTACCCTAGGGCCTAGACCTCTTTCTGCTGGAGATACTGGTACAATTACTCTTAGAGAAGAGAGATCCCTAACACATTCTAGAAAGGCATCCCTCTTCTCTGGTCTTAAAGACAGGTTTGACAAGAAGAATCTGCCCCTGGGCGGATGAGATCTGAAACCTATCCTGTAACCCTGGGCAATGACCTCCAGAACCCAGGGGTCCTGAACATCCTGCAACCAGGCTTCTGAGAAGAGAGATAATCTGCCCCCTACTTGTCCAAGGGAGCTTAATTCTATCCTGTATCTCATCAAGGGGAGTATCCCTCTCGACCATCTCAGACAGGGATTCGCACCAATATGTCACAGCTCTGGCTACCGCTGCCGGCTGAAAACATGTTTTCTAACTTTTTATCCATGGGCTCTTTAAATGACGAACTATCCTCGAGGGGAATCGTTGTATGCTTCTCAAGCATGGAGATAGCACCATCCACCTTAGGGACAGTCCCCATAGCTTTAGCTGAGAGTCCGGAACGGGGAACAGTTTCTTAAAAGAAGAAGGGGAAAAGGATGAACCCATTTTCTCCCATTCATTCTTAATAATGTTAGCCATCTTAAAGGGACACTCAAGTCAAAATTAAACTTCAAGATTCAGATACAGCATGCAATTTTAAACAACTTTCCAATTTACTTCAATTAACAAAATGTGCAGTCTTTTTATATTTACACTTTTTGAGTCACCAACTCCTACTGAGCATGTGCAAGAATTCACTGCATATATGTATATGCATTTGTGATTGGCTGACGACTGTCACATGATACAGGGGGAGTGGAAATAGACATAACTTTGCAATTTATTTAACAAAACTATTCATTTGAAGTTCAGACTAAGTGCTATTGCATTGTCTTCTTATCATACATTTGTTGATTATGCAAATCTACTGTATTGACTGGTCCTTTAACATGAACTGGGAAGGTCTGAGGCACCACCCTGTACTTTATCAAGTTTAGGAATCGAAGAATCCTCCGGTAGTTTTGGTTCCGGAACCTCCAATGTAGCAAGCACATGCTTCAGTAGAAAGTGTACATTTTCCATCCTAAACCTAAAGTCTGGTTCCTCCGTAGCTGGAGGTTTGGATGACTTGGACTCCGACCCAGAAGGAACGTCCCCCGAAGCGTTGTCCTCGTCAGCAGATAACCTTTCCGAGCTATCCATTGGAGTAGATGACCCCTGGGCTGGGCCGCAATGTTTTACCCTACGCTTGCACTTAGCAGAATGTGGTAAGGCACTAATCACCGCAGACACCACCATTTGCAGATGATCCGCAAGATCTGATGGCCAGCGGCCCTCTCCCTCAGGAGGATTAGTCGTGCCCTAGGGAGCTGCATGTGTATTCGGAGATGAATGTAGGGAACGCACCTCATGGGACGCAGAACCCTCAGAGGTGGATGGCTCAGTAGTACTAAACATCTCATTCTTTCTAGATGTAGTAATCTTATCGAGGCATGTGGAACAGAGTTGAGCAGGCAGATCTACCAGAACCTCCTCACAATAAACACAGGTATTAGACTTTGTTAGACAGGGAGTACCCTCCAAAGTGTCAGAGTCCTCCATAGCTTATGCTTTTATTACGGACGAGATATTACTATATACAGTAAATGGCACCTTTATACCTCTAATTGCCAGGGCACTCACCACCTCCTTAGACCTTGACCACAGAAAATAACGCTTTGTCTCCTGCAACCACCGGACAAGAAGAGGAAGTTGAATAGGCCCCACCAGGTCACATGGAGTGCCTCGCAGGACCGCCCCTGCACTAGGGAGAAAAAGCGCGCCAAATCGGCCTTGTAAGTAACTCCCAAAAATGACACCTGTAGTCCACCATTGCCAGAGCCTCATCTCACACATCGCAGCAATGACACAAAAATAACATTATGTACAAACTCCCCCTGTTCGATAATCCCCCTTCCAAAGATATTAACCCTTGATTCTATAAAGATAAAAGAAGTCACACTGTGACCCTGTCTTCTTGCGTTATCATTATGTATATAAAAAATCAAACTATCTTACCAGAATCAATGCCGTGGAACAGGAACACAGCCTCTCAAGTGTGACAGTGTAGTAGCATCGCTCCTGACATGGACTTGAATGTAGGAAGCAGGCAGCAAAACTCAACGCTGATTGCTTATGGAGCTGTTAATATGAGTCGGGATGGTTTCGCAGAAAGACTCTCCCTGCATCTCCGGACTCTAACTTTCACTTATGCTCTCACTGAGAAGCTGACAGGACTACTTAAAACTCCAGTCCCATTTCAAAGAGTACTACCCTCCATAAGAGACTACTCTGAATCTTCCGACACTTCTCTGCCAACCTCCTGTGAGGAAAGGCAAAGAATAACTGGGGGATGAGGGGAGGTTTTTAAGCTTTTGGCTGGGGTGTCTTTGCCTCCTCCTGGTGGCCAGGTTCTTAATCCCCACAAGTAATGAATGAAGCCGTGGACTCTCCTCCCCTTTAGATGGAAATAGGTTTTTATATTTAAAAATAAAATTAAAAAAACAAATTGTATGGCAAACTGGGTACTGTCAGACAGCTGCCAGTACCCAAGATTGCGGACAATAAGGTAGAGGGGGGAGGATTAGAGAGCTGTTTGGGGGGGGGGGTATCAGGGAGGTTGAGGCCTATTACTTAACATGGTGGGGACAATTGTGGGGTGGGGGAGCGAAGAGAGCTGTTTGGGAGGAATCAGGGGGTGGGATGTGTCAGGTGGGAGGCTGATCTCTACACTAAAGCTAAAATTAACCGTACAAGCTCCCACAAGCTACTAATTATGAAAAAGCAATGGCAAAGCTATATATCTCTGCTATTTCTGAACAAAGGGGATCCCAGAGAAGCATTTACAACCATTTGTGCCATAATTGCACAAGCTGTTTGTAAATAATTTCAGTGAGAAACCTAAAGTTTGTGAAAAAGTGAACCATTTTATTTTATTTTATCGCATTTGGCGGTGAAATGGTGGCATGAAATATACCAAAATGGGCCTAGATCAATACTTTGGGTTTTCTACTAAAAAATATATATATATACACATGTCAAGGGATATTCAGGGATTCCTGACAGATATCCGTGTTCCAATGTAACAATCGCTAATTTCTTTTTTAAAAAAAATGGTTTGGAAATAGCAAAGTGCTACTTGTATTTATTTCCCTATAACTTGCAAAAAAAGCAAAGAACATGTAAACATTGGGTATTTCTATACTCCGGATATAATTTAGAAACTATTTAGCATGGTTGTTTTTTGGTGGTTGTAGATGTGTAACAGATTTTCGGGGTCAAAGTTAGAAAAAGTGTGTTTTTTTTTCAATTTTTTCATCATATTTTATAATTTTTTATAGTAAATGATAAGATATGATAAAAATAATGGTATCTTTAGAAAGTCTATTTAATGACGACAAAAACTATATATAATATATGTGGGTACAGTAAATGAGTAAGAGGAAGATTACAGCTAAACACAAACACAGCTGAAATGTAAAAATAGCCCTGGTCCCAAACGGTCAGAAAATTGAAAAGTGCTGTCACTAAGGGGTTAAAAGGACAGTTAAGTCCAAAATAAACTTTCATGATTCAGATAGGACATGTAATTTTAAACAACTTTCCAATTTACTTTTATCACCAATTTTGCTTTGTTCTCTTGGTATTCTTATTTGAAAATTAAACCTAGGTAGGCTCATATGCTAATTTCTTGTACCTTGAAGGCCGTCTCTAATCTGAATGCATTTTGACAGTTTTTCACCACTAGAGGGCAATGGTTCATGTGTGTCATATAGATAACTTTGACCTCATGCACGTGAAGTTAACTAGGAGTCAGCGCTAAAATGCAAGTCTGTCAAAAGAACTGAAATAAGGGGGCAGTTTGCAGAGGCATAAAAGGTAATAGAGAGGTAAAATGTGTATTATTTTAACTGTGTTGGTTATGCAAAACTGGGGAATGGGTAATAAAGGGATTATCTATATTTTTAAACAACAAAAATTCTGGTGTTGACTGTCCCTTTAACCTCAGCAATCATTTGTGTCATCCTTCAATATTGAAAAACCTCTCAGGTAAGTTAGCCCCATTTTTATAGTTGTACTCAGAATTCCATTACAACTGCCATTGTTTTTATAAAATGGAAGCTGGTGGATATTCAACAAAATAAATGACAATTGAAAATACTGAACATGGTAGAAACCATGTTTATCTGCAAGTGATTAGTGAGAGTGAATTGCTTTCTGTTCCAACAGAATAGGTTTTATTTTAATAAATTGTTACTGCACTGGAACAAGTCAAATATGTCCTCTTGTCTACAAAACATTTTTATTTTTAGCCTTATGTATTGGATTAATCTAAAATGTATTTTGTCACATAGTAGATCACATGACCACTTTCTCTTCTCTGATACTTTCTTCATAACAGTCCACTATCAGGTTATCCAGCCCTATGCCTCTGAATATGCTGTATTGGTTCTGTTGTACAAAACTGTGACATCTTCTGCATGGCTCTGCCAGTAAAGTTAACCCTTCCTCTTTTTTTTCGTATTGTTGTATATTCGTAAGATTTCAGTTTACTGTAATAATCGGAAAACTTATTATAAAGGATGGATATAGGCATCCCATTTAGAATGATCCCAAAAGCAATGCAGAGGAAAGCAAATAATCGTCCAAGATGGGTTTCTGGATACATGTCTCCATATCCTACTGTTGAAATGCTGACCTGAAAAGAAATGAAAGGATATGTTAATTTTTTTTGTAAAAGTGGCAGGCCAGTATATTTTTAGAATTCAATTTCTGAGTTCATTGTAAATGCTATGTTATACAATTCAATGGAAAAAATGTGTTTATGCAAGGGTTTAAAGGGATATGAAATGCAAATTTTTTCTTTCATGATTTAGCATGTGATTTTAAACAACTTTCCAATTTACTATTATCTAATTTGTTTTGTTCTCCTGATATACTTTGTGGAAAAAAGATACCTAGGTAGACTTAGAAGCTGCTGATTGGTGGCTGCACATATATGCCTCTTCCTATTGACTCATCCAGTGCACTCACCTATCTCCCAAATGTGCATTGTTACTTCCTCAACAAAGGATACCAGAGAAGGAAGAAAATCAGATAATAGAAGTAAATTGAAAAGTTGTTTAAAATTGTATTCTCTACCTGAATCTTTTAGAGAGACATCCTAGTCAAAATTAAACTTTCATGATTCAGATAGGACATGCCGTTTTTAGCAACTTTCCAATTTACGTTTATCATCCAATTTTCTAGGTATTCTTTGTTGAAAGCTAAACCTAGGTAGGCTCATATGCTAATATCTAAGTCCTTGAAGGCCTCCTCTTATCTCAGAGCATTTTGACAGTTTTGCACAGTTAAAGGGCGTTAGTTCATGTGTGCCATATAGATAATATTGTGCTCACGCACGTGGAGTTACATAGGAGTCAGCACTGATTGGCTAAAATGCATGTCTGTCAAAAGAACTGAAATAAGAAAGCAGTCTGCAGAGCCTAAGATACAAGGTAATCACAGAGGTAAAAAGTATAATAATATAACTTTGTTGGTTATGCAAAACTGGGGAATGGGTAATAAAGGGATTATCTATCTTTTTAAACAAAACTAATTCTGGAGTAAACTGTCCCTTTAAGTCTTCATTCATACACAAAGCTGGGGTATTTATGGTCCTAGCTCTATCGATGGAAATTGAGAACTTAAAGGGACATAGTTCTCTTTTTTTTTTCTATCATGTATCTGAAAGAACAACAGTTAAATTATGATAACTATTTTTTTTTTATTACTTCCTGTTTAAATTTAAAGTGTAAACAAAAGAAAGTACACTAGCTGGCAGCGTCAACTCCCAAAGTACCATAATACATAATAAAATATTCTCTTTTTAAAGGAAAAACATCACTGAGATTAACAAAGTTTAAGTTTTAGCCATTCATTAAAAGTGCTTAATATAGTGAGTGAGAAACTACATTACTGCAAGAGATTAAAATTTTCTCTGGTTAATTTCACTTAATTTATTTTTTTGGATACATGATATAATTTTACGTAATACTTAGCAAGATAATGCATTAAAGCCAAGGCACTAGGCGCATCCAAGTATAAATGCCTCAACTATGTTGACTATAAGACTTTGTAGGTTTAGTAAATGTAAGTATGATAATTAGTATGATAATCTGATTGGAGTTTCTACCAATATACATACGTATATATATATATATATATATATATATATATATATATATATATATATATATATGTGTGTGTGTGTGTGTGTAGGTGTGTCCTCAGTCCTCATGCATACTTATTTGTACTGTGGAGTGTCAGGCATGGTATTGTGGCTTGGGCTTGCTGTGGGGATTCGGAGCACAGTGTAGTTACGGGTGTAGAGGCACGCTGTCATTTCATTAGCACAAAAGCACTGCTTCGGACGTGCTGTGAATAAGGTATGGGCATGCTATTGTGGATTTCAGGATAAGAAGACTACTGGCCAGGCAATTGGAGTGATAGGTAGGATCTCTTTGCAGGCCTGATATTATACAGTAACATGGGTTATATCATAGGACCCTAACGAGATTGTGCGTGCAAAGCCAACTACTAGAACAACATGTTCACCACCGTATGCAGACTTTGGATGATAAACTTGAGGCCATCTCTGCCATGCTGTATAAGCTTACTACTTCTCTGGGAATTATGCCTAGAGTACATACAGAACATGGAGCTACTGCAAGTGAACCAATTAACATGCTTGAGATCTCCCCCTCCCAGGATTCTACTTTTAGAGAAACATGATGTGAATCCTTCTGACTGCCTAGGATTTCTTAATCACTGCTGTTTACACTTCAGGAATCAACCATCTGGCTTTTCTACTCCTCATGCAAAGGTAATCTGTATAATTTACTTGCTCAAGGTAAAGGCCTTATCCTGGGTGTCAGCCCTATTAGAGAAGGAATCACATTTGTTGTCAGATGATTGGGCCTTTATTGAAACCTTCCAAATAATTTTTGATACCCCATGCAGGGTATCTGCTCCCGAAGCAAACATCCTAAACATCCTGGATCTTCGCTGTCAATGATCTGTGGTTCTAAACGCAATAGAGTTTGTAAGCAGCAGAAACTTCCTGGTATAACAGCAAGTCTGCCTTCCATATGGGCCATGTAGTAAAGACAAGTTAACCTTTTGTGAGGTCCCACAAAAAGGTCCCAGAAAACTTCAGAAGATTTAATCAATTTGTGTATTCAGGTAGAAACCTGTTACGTCTTCAAGAAAAAGAACCCCAGATGTGACGTAACACTTACAAGTCTGTTTACAGACCAGCTTCACAACAACAATCTGTTCCAGCTAATCCCTCTTCTGCTACTCCTGAGGAAGAACCAATAGATTTAGGAGCTGTCCTTTTGTCTGATATGAAGCTTGCTAGATGCACAACCCAGGGGCACTGCCTCTATTGTGATAAGAAGAAATACTTCCTATTCCAATGTCCCATCCAGTCGGGAAACTATCAGGCTTAATTGGAGACAGAGGAGCTCTATTAAGCCCTGCTATTCAAGACTCTCCTCATGATGGACTTTTAGTTCATGTTTCCCTGTCTTGGCATAATCATTATTTTCTACTATTTGTGTATTCTGGTGTATTCTGGTATTCTGGTATTCTGGCGCTGGAGGCATGTTTCTTGATATCCTTCTTACTATGGATTTGAAAAACTCTCTGCTGTGTGTTACCACCTTTGGAGATTCTTTGGGCACTGGGGGCTCATTACTCAAAAGCAGGGCCGCCATCAGGGGGTGAAAGGAGTGACTCCTGTCAGGGGCCCAGTTGGCAGCCACAAGAGGGCGCTACAGCAGAGTACTCCTTGTAATGACATTTCCCACGCTCAATAGCAAAGTATTAGCATTTGAAAGGATTTCTGAGTGTGCACTAAACCCCTATGCACAGTGTGAGACAGACTTGGCACTTCAGTTTGTACAGTGTGTGACTGAGTCAGAAAGCAGATCACTTTAATTTGCAGAGGAGGTAGGACTTAATTAGTAAATGTTTTTTATTTCTTTGTGCAATTTCGGATTGAAACTTTAGTGTGGTAGTTGTATGGTGGGGCCAGGGGTCCAATAAAAAAACATTATGCAGCAGTGTATTTATGATTATTTGACAATGCTGTAGAAATTCTATATTTAAAACCATGCAGAAATGTTTCCTCCTCATATGTTTATATATATATATATATATATATATATATATATATATATATATATATATATATATATATATATATATAAATAAAACATTCCAGTTTACTGCCCCTTTATGGAAGGACTTTCCAGATGCCTGGAGGGATGTTATCTAAGATTTTTAAATCTGCATAAAATGTTATACTCTCAGGCTAAGATTGCTCAGTGTTTGAAATGAGACAGGTTAACTTAACACTGTTCAGTTTACACTAAAGCTGACTTAATTTTGAAATACATACAAACAAGCCTAAATCCTGCATTTAACCAGATCTAATGGTATGAGACTGAGTACCACAGCTTATGGTTCCATACTTGAGTGTGTATGTATATTTTTTTCTGCGGGTCTCTCTGTGAGGGTGTGTATTTTCTGTGGATGTCTCTGTGAGGGTGTGTGCATGTATGTCTTTGTGCATTTTATATGGGTGTCTCTGTGAGGGTGTGTATGTGTGCATGCATGGCTTTGTGTATTTTCTGTGGATACCTCTGAGGGTGGGTGTGTATGTCTTTGTGTGTTTTCTGTGGATGTCTCTGTGAGGGTGTGTGTGTGTGTGTGTATGGATGTCTTTGTTTTCTGTGGATGTCTCTGTGAGGGTGTGTGCATATGTCTGTGTGAGGGTATGTGCATATGTCTTTGTGCATTTTCTTTGGGTGTCTCTGTGAGTGAGTGTGTGTGCATATGTCTTTATGTGTTTTCTGTGGATGTCTATGTGAGGGTGTGTGGTATTTCTTTCTGCATTTTCTGTGGGTGTCTCTGTGAGGGTGTGTGTGTATGTATGTGTATTTTCTGTGGATCTACACAACAAAAGGGTGAGCGCTAATAAATAGCTAGTAATAACCTCAATGATATATGAGCATATAAATACAATTAGAATTGCCAGCAATTTGGCATATTAAATGAAAGTTCAATTTCAGATTAAGAAATGTATCTTTCTTCCCAATGGTGGCAGCCTCCTCCTCACCAAAAATGGTCCAGAGATGCTATATAAAAGACAAAACAAAACAAAGGGGCGCTTCATGTGTAGTATCATCAAATAAGCACAAAGCCACAGAAAAAAGCCAAATGGGTACTCACAAGGCTCTGGAGCACACCTATGTGCTTGTAGGGACAGGCTGCAGATTTTATCAGGTGTGACAGCTCACCCACAGAGGATATCAGTCAATAACTGTAGTGGAAAGATAAAGCACAGATTGTGCAGATCACAAAGGATATGGTGTTTGACTTAGCACAAAGGAAGATTGAGTACTCACATGTTAGATGAGCACACTTATGTGCTAGTAGGAGCAAGCTGGAATATTATGGTAAGGTGTGTCAGCTCACCACCAAGGGACTTTTCCTTAGGATGCAATATCCAAAAGTGGCAGACTTCTGTGTGTTAGGTTCCACTCCAAGCAGGTGCAGGCAGGTAAAATCACTCACAAGAGTATTTTTACAAATTAAAAAATACTATTTATTAAAAACAAATTAAAATACATGTACAAAGGAGTGAACTAGGGGCATACAGTCAAGCCCCCTGTAAATGCATCGTGTTTCTCGGCTCATACGCCGTTCCTCAGGTTCCTCAGTTGCCTGAGGAAACGGCGTATGTGTTTTCTGTGGGTGTCTCTTTGAGGGTGTGTGCATATGGCTGTTTTCTGTGTGTGTCTCTGTGAGGGTCTGTGTGTGTCTCTGTGAGAGTGTGTGTGTGTCTCTGTGAGAGTGTGTGTGTATGTCTTTGTGTGTTTTCTGTAGGTATCTCTCTGTCTGTGTGTATGTCTCTGTGTGTTTTATGTGGGTGTCAGGAAGTGTGCATGTCTTTGTGTATATTTCCTTGGGTGCATGTGCAAGTTCGTGTTTGTCTGTGTGTCCATTGTCTGTTCCTTTTTAGGCATTTTGACCTTACTACTGATTATTCACATCTTTCTATATACTTTGAGACTAATGAGACCTTTCCGGAAGTCACCAATCCACCACTTAATCTTTAAATGATTGTTTAGGCAATTCAGGGCCCTTTCTTTCAGCCACTGCATGCTGTTGTCATCATATAGTTGTCATCTTCCTTGACAAAAAGATAATCAGAACTCCATATTTTGTCTTGTAAATCTCCTTTTTTGATAAAACTGTAGTCTACCTCATTACTTGTCAGGTCAATGTAAACAAGTGCAGAGTGTCTGTGTCTGAGTGTGTTTGTGTGTTTATTTGCATGTCTGCTAGGGTGTCTATATGTGAATCCTTATGTGTGTGTTTTAGTGTATGAGTGTGCCTGTGTGTTTCTGTGTTAGTACCTTTACAACATTTCCAAGTTTGACTACACTTAAAAATAAAGTGCATTTACATTTTAGTCACTTGGTCAAACATTGCACATGTCAAAGGGGGGGGGCAGGGCCCTGACCAATGGTTAAGTAAGGGGCCCCAAAATGTCTAGTGGCAGCCCTGCTCAGAAGTCCAAATCCCTCTCAGTCCTAGTAGGGGCCCTTTACCAAAACGTTATGTCCTTCAAGGTCATCTCTTCCCATGATATTGGAGTAGCCTTGGTTATGCAAACATAGTTCCGCCACTGATTGCTCCTCTGGACAAATCTCGACTTTGAGCTCTTATTGTCAAGATCATTCTCTCCTAAAACTTACATGTAATGCTGTTCCTGTTCTTTCTGTATCTACTGAACCTTGAATACCCTCTGCTTACACAGACTTTGCTGATATGTTCTCAGAGAAAGAGGATGAAGGATTTCCCCCAGATCACATTTATGATTGTGCTATTTAATTGCTTCCAGGAGCTCATCTACATTAAAGGGCCATAATACCCAAATGTTTAAACACTTTAAAGTGCTGCAGCATAGCTGTAAAAAACTGACTAGAAAATATCACCTGAACATTTCTATGTAAAAAAGAAAGATATTTTACCTCAAAAGTTCCTCAGTAGCCACCTCCCATTGTAAAGGATTTCTAAGCCGCATTTTAGTGTGTCTGTCCTGGGACAGCTGAAAGGATGAGCCTCGTGAACTCTCATATTATTTCACCAATCAGGTAAAGGAAGTTTACTATGAAATCTCATGAGAGTTAAGTCAAATCTCATGAGATCACAGTAAGAGTTCATGACCTCAGCACTGCTGATGCTGATTGGCTGCTGTTCATTTCTTTATTTTTTTTATTTTTTTTACCTGCAGCTGGGAGTAACTGAAGTATAACTTTTTACACAGAACTTACTCTGCTGAGCTGAGGAAATTGTGAGGTAAAATATCTTCCTTTTTTTACATAGAGATGCTCAGGTGATATTTTCCTGTCAGCTTTTTATAGCTATACTGCATCAGTTTCAAGTGATTTAGCATATGAGTATTATGTCCCTTTAAGGGAGAACATATCCATTCAATCCTTCTGAGACTAAGGCAATAGAGGAATATATTCAAGGCAGCCTAAACAAGGGGTTTTCTTCATGGAAAAGAAGGAAGTAGGACTCAGGCCCTGTATTCATTACAGGGCTTCCCAATCGCATTATAATAAAAAAGAACAGGTGTTTTCTTCTGGCAGAAGAGGCTGGGCATTGGAGTGCGTGCGGCTCACAAAGTTTGTGTGATCCGCATGGAGGATGCGGTCTCCAGGAACAAGGCCCCGTACCAACTTGCTTGTCTGCAGGAGGAGAATAGCCCTGTCTGCTATACACTGTGCCTGGACATGCAGTGCAACAAGAAGCCACGTCTAGCGTCTACTGCCGATCTGGCAACAGGAGGCACAGTAGGAAAGAGCGTGTGTAGGGGAACAATATACACAGGAGGGGTATCGGATCTGGTCAGGTACATCAAGACTGTGGTAAGAACATCGAAAACCATGATTGTTTACAGCTGGGAACAACTTTGAAGGAAAATACAACTGGTGAGTGACTGTTTCTTTTATTTTCTTCGTCAAAAACAACAAATGGGATATACTGACAAGTTATGAACAGTCTCTAGCATGCATGAGAAGGTTTGATACTGGTCCCCATGGGGGTTAAATGCTGCCAGTGAATTGTGTATAGATCTCTCTAAAAGGACACATTCCAGCCGTTTTTTCTCACCTTGTCTGGGTGATAAAGTGTTGGTGAACATAAAAAGAAAATACAGTGCTCCTACAGAAGTAATGCTATATATGTAGCTCCTTCCTTCCCCCACACCCCACCTAAGGGTGGTCTATATCTATCGTGCCCCTGTTAGAAGGGAATCTATCTTTCTTTTTTCCTTTTGCAGTAAACTTGATTAAAATTTTTGTGTGGTTATATGTACTCCCAGAAAAACTGGACTCAGTGGTGGTGATCCTGAGTTACAGCATAAGAAATAAGAGAGACCTGATAGTTACACCAAGAGTTTAACCTGATGGAAAAACATTTTACCTCTCCCAAGATGGTGCCCAAAGCTAAAGTTACAGGAAAAAAACAGACAAAAGGGAATACATCTGTGGTTATGAATGAGGACACAACAAATGAACAAATACAAGCCAATAACCTGTCAGAGCAATTGGGAAATCTGATCTGTAAGATTGATAATGTACAAAAATGATAAGGTTGTTCAGGAGCTGCAGCAGATAACAGCTAGAATATCTGTAATAGAACAGCAAGTATCAGATACAGAGGAAGCGCAAGCCAATATGGAAAAAAAGGGTAAGAGCCCTGGAAGAAGAGAATAAAAAGCTCAGCAGTAAGACGTATGAATTGGAAAACCATTCAAGAAGAAATAATATCAGGCTAGTTGGACTGCCTGAGTCTATCTCTTCATCCTGCTTAATTGAGTTTGCTGAACGAACCTTACCCAAAATGCTGGGTCTGGAAACAGACATACAAAGCTTTCAAGTAGAAAGGGCACATAGGCTTGGTTTGAGCAACCCAGTACTACAGAGCCAACAAAAATCCAGAGTAGTTATTATAAAAAAGTGAACATTTTAAGAGCATACAGAAGTATGCAAAGCTTATTTTTTTTAGGAAAAAAAATCTTGTTGTTCCAGGACTATTCTGGAGATCTGTCAAAACGTAGGAAAATGTTCTCTGAAGTATGTCAAATGCTAGTCAAGGAAAAAAAAGCAATTTGCATTGCTATACCCAGCAAAATTGAAAATCCAGCAAGGTGACTCAATACAGTTCTTCCACTCACCAGCCGAGGCTAAAGTGTTACCCCTTCCAGGCTGCTCTTGGATATTAACCTAAGGTGGTGTTGTTCCACTCTTCTACTGTTGAGGTAACTGCAGCTGCTATTTTGGTATCATGCCTATCTAAGCATTGGAAAACCATAAAAAGTGTTTTACTTCAGTTCTCAGCCATTTTTCAAGAATCTGTTTTCTCAACCCTCAAGACATCCTCCTCCTGTACCTGTAGAGGGTCATCCGGAGTATGAAGTTTACCAAAGTCTGGATTCCAGACAAAAGGATAGACTGTTACAATATCTACTGGACTGGAACGGTTACTTTATAGCAAAGAGTACCTGGATACCAGACCATGATGTACATGCCCAGTAAGTTATCCAAGCATTACACAAGAATTCCTACCAAGCCAAAATAAGCCCAGAGTGCATCTTTGTGAGGGCGCTGTTGGGGCTTGGGCACTATGTGAGGATTCAGAGCGCAGTGTAATTACGGCGTGCAGGCGCACTGTCATTTTTAATTAGTGCAGGAATGCTGTTTCAGATGTGATGTGGATAAGGTATGGGCAAACTATTGTCTTAGCAGTAGAGATGCATTATTATGGATTTTAGGAGCGCTATTTAGTTAGTATATAGCTTTGCACTTAATTTAAGTTAGTTCAGGTGCACTAGTTATTTTGTCACAGGCGCACTAAGATTATTTGAGTACTTTATATGCAGTCGTGCTGATTATTGTTTTTACATGTTATTACAGTTGCACTATTTTCATTATGCACTTTAGGCCTTGTTCCTGTTTATCCCCTTTTATCCTTTATAATATATTTTTTTAGCCAGTGTTTTTCTTCATGCTACCTGGGTGCACTATACTGATATTTGGATGACTTGCTGCTGCTGTTAACCTTTGGCTTGTCTTTTCACCTGCTCTCAGATTTTCCCCTGATATCTCTGTATTCTAATATTGTTGCTAACCCAGCCTTGACTCTGAACATGAGAGTTTAGCTTATCCTGATCCTGCTTATCACCGGTTTGCCTGCTTTAGCCTGTGGCCTTTTTGTATAGACTATTAGCTTGCTATTTATCTGGGTCCTAGCGTCCCAGATGTGGGATTTCTTTCCTATCATTTCACGTAGCACTATGATAAGAAGACTACTGGCCGGCAGTTGGAGTAAGAGGTGGGATCATATTTTATACATGCACACACATACACTGTATGGATATTTATATAGTATTTTACTGTTTCATATATAAATAACCACTAAATGCTTGTGCATGTGTAACTATTTTTCATTTATCAAACTTGGAGGCACTTAGAGCAAAACAATATAAATAAATATGATGTTGAACCTTACAAGGTTTACTGTCTGATTTCAGCTGTGCATGTGGAGTAAGAGACAGCAACTCACATAGAACAGTACATTTTGTTTTAAAAACATAAATATATATATTTTATTTTCAAACAGTAAGTGCTTAATGTATGGTATAAAAATGTTATGGAATGTAATGGGGGGAATTTGAGAGTGAAATTATGCATTAGAGAGTAGGAGAATGAGTTTAGGGGGAAGAAGGAAAGTGGAGGGACAGAGAAATCCGTACGAAAGAGACAGACAAAAAAATGGGCCTCTTAGGTGGGTAGGCCACAAAAAATTAGGAATAGCTTCTTGTGAGGGCTAGGACATTAAAGGGACACTGAACCTAATTTTTTTCTTTCATGATTCAGATAGAGCATGAAAATGTAAGCAACTTTCTAATTTATTCCTATTATCGATTTTTCTTCGTTCTCTTGCTTTCTTTATTTGAAAAAGAAGGCATCTAAGCTATTTTTTTGGTTCAGAACCATGGAAAGCACTTGTTTATTGGTGGGTGAATTTATCCACCAATCAGCAAGAACAACACAGTGTGTTCACCAAAAATGGGCCGGCATCTAAACTTACATTCTTGCATTTCAAATAAAGATACCAAGAGAATGAAGATAATTTGATAATAGGAGTAAATTAGAAAGTTGCTTAAAATTGCATGCTCTATCTGAATCACGAAAGAAAAAAATTGGGTTCAGTGTCCCATTAAGATATAAGGCCACAGGGACAGCCAATAGATGAGGGGCTAAACTAAATAAAGCCCCAATTCGAAAGTCTCTGCTTAACCTCCTAAGCCCATTCAGAATCTCATATTTACTAATGTTGAATATGTCATCCTTATGTAATACGTACTGAAGCTTTAAAAATTCTGTTTGCTTACCCAGACATGAAGTTTAGTTATGCCAAAGAAATGGGCAATATGGTTGCCACTAGGATTTATTTGGTTTTTAAAAAGAAAAGGTTTGTCTGCTATAAACACCACATCTGTAATTGTAAATGTGTTAATAAGAAGAAAATGAGACTAGGGGGCCTATGTAACAAAGGTCTGTCGAACCTCATCCGACAGTGCGGATCAGGTCTGACAGACCTCGCTGAATGCGGAGAGCAATACGCTCTCAGTATTCAGCATTGCACCAGCAGCTTTTGTGAGCTGCTGGTGCATCGCCACCGGTTGCAGATTCGCCACCAATTGGCCGCCAGCAAGGGGGTGTCAATCTACTCGATCGTGTTGAATTGCAGTGATGTCTTTCCGCCTGCTCAGAGCAGGCAGACAGGTTATGGAGCAGCGGTCTTTAGATCGCTGCTTTATAACTGGTCTTTCTGGTGAGTCTGAAGGCTCGCCAGAAACATGGGCCCCTTAAGCTCCATCCGGAGCTTGATAAATGGGCCCCCAGGATCAAAATCTGCAAAGGAGACTGAAGATTGCCCAGTTGAAACTGTGAAATATACTGAAAGGAAGGGGCTTTTTCATTAAAGGGACAGTCAAGTATAAATTAAACTTTCATTATTCAGATAGGACTTTTAATTTTAATTGACTTTCCAATTTACTTTTATCATCAAATTTGCTTTTTTCTCTTGGTATTCTTAGTTTAAACTAAACCTAGGTAGGCTCATATGCTAATTTCTAAGCCTTTGAGGGCTGCCTCTTATCACATGCTTTTTAAATGTTTTTTCAACACAAAGAGACAGAAAGTACACGTGGGCCATATAGATAACACTGTGTTCAGGCACAGAAAGTTATTTAAGATCTAGCACAATACAATGCTAAATTTAAGACAATAGATAATAAACAGTCATGTGATCAGGGGGCTGGAAGAAGGTTCCTAGATACAAGGTAATCACAAAGGTAAAAAATACATTAATATAACTGTGTTGGTTATGCAAAACTGGGGAATGAGTAATAAAGGGATTATCTATCTTTTAAAACAATAACAATTCTATGGTTGACTGTCCCTTTAATTACTGTAGTTGTGAGCTGCCTGGATTTATATAACATACAGCTCTAATAAGCACTTTCCATGGTTAGTTTGGGGTATATTTCTAAAATTATAAGACACTTGTCATCTAATTTCTAAGCTTTATTATATGTATAAAAAATGGAATAAAATTAGGTTACCTCTAAAATATCTTAATAGAAGAAATTAATTCAACAATGCTTCATTAATATTACATATTTTATTTCACTTTTGTAAAATATTCATTACATATAAATTCAGCATTTTCAAAATGTAATCTTCTACTCAAAATTATGATTAACATAAAAGTGTCCAAGACATGAAGCATTCTCATTCTACATTCTAGCCCTAAATTAATGCAGAAGAGAAGTCATATTTTTAAGGTAATGATATAAAAATATTTTTTTTTCTAAAATATAAACCAAGTAGTAGCAGAAAAATCTATAAGGCATCAACCTGAGAAAAAGAAAAAATGAATAGGAACAAAGACCTCTATTACATATGCAGCGTCGCCCGCAAAATCCTCCGCCGCCAGATTTTACGTGATTTTGGTATTACATATACGGCATAGCATACAAGTTACGCGCGTATATTTCACCCTTCGGACGTATTTTTTTTAGCCATAGACTAACATAGAACAGCCGCGCAATTTGGTATCCAATATACAGCGTAAGGACTTATGCGCTCAGAATTCAGACAATCTACTCCATTCTTATCTCACCACAAATTGCACGCGCAATAACCCTTGCACTGACTAAAAAAGCAACGTAATGTTGGGAAATACAACAGCATGTACTATACCACATGTATGAACAACATTAATGCTGTAGATGGCGCTTTTCAGTTTAGCTTGTTGATTGTTTATATCTGTGATCTTGTTCATTCTTTTTACAGGAAGGAAGTTGTTTTATTATTCTCTATAGTGTTTTCCTCCTCTGTGTGTGCAGACTATCGTTTTACAAAGTCCTTTGGTATGTTCTAAATATTGCTGATGCATCTGTACAAGTAAAGCCTAATGCAGTTTTCTTAAAAGCTTCCAGTGTCTTTTTGATACATACACCAACAGGTTATGGGCCCAGACACTGAAAAAAAAAAACTACAAGTCAGTAAGTGTTGCATCTATGATCCAAGCAAATACTGTGCGAGGAAACAAGAGCTGCATCCAAATTACTGAAAGATGGCAAGTGGTTCAGATGTGAAATATGCAATAGCAAAGCTAAACAATACCAACTACCAGCTGTGGAAGTTTAAGCTTGAAATGCTGTTATCCAAAGATGATTTATGGGAGGTGCTGGATACAAACAGACCCACTGATAATCCAGGGGAATGGGACAAGAAAAACAGGCAAGCAAAAGCAGTTATAAGCCTGTTAGTGGAGGATGATCAACTCATTCACATAAGAAAAGAAAACACAACTAAAGGTATGTGGACTGCACTACAAAAACTGCATTAGCGTTCAAACTTAAATAGTAAACTATATTTGCTGCGCAAACTATATAAGATGAGGCTGGAAAAAGGCCAGGAAATGTGTGAACATGTGAATGCTATGCTAGAGATTGTGGAACAGCTATGTGCAATTGGAGAAGAAATTAAAGACAATCATATAGTAGCATTGTTACTATGCAGCCTTCCAGAGTCATATAGTGCCCTTATCAACGCTCTAGAAACCAGACCTGAACAAGAACTAACACTAGAATATGCTAAGGGAAAACTAATTGATGAATATAATAGAAGAAAGGAAAACATGCATAGTGAAGAAAATGAGAGATCAGAGGTAGCTCTGAAGGCGCAAGAAGGCACAAAACAAAACAAAGAAACCAGAATGTGTTTTCGCTGCAAAAAGGTCGGTCACCTGAAAAAGAACTGCTCAATCTGGAAAGCTGAACAGCGAAGGTCAGAACCACCTACAAGAGAGAGAGCTAAGGCAGCCACAAAGCAAACTGCAGCTGCATCATGGAGCGGAAGCTTTAAAGTGACTCAGAATAGTACACCACACGGATGGTGCATTGACTCAGGGGCAACAAGTCACCTGACAAGTGACAAGACATTCTTCACAGAAATTGATTTCAATACTAAAGATAAAGTCTTCCTAGCAAATGGGAAAAGTATTACAGCTGAAGGTAATGGTCAAGGGTTCCTGACTTGCATCACACCATCAGGAGATAAGCAAAGCATTCTAGCAAAGAATGTTCTGTACGTCCCAAGTTTAGAAGGAAGCCTCCTATCAGTGAAAACTCTTGCTAACAATGGACTCACAGTTCAGTTCCAAGGCAATGAATGCACAATTCGAAACAAGAAACAAATCTTAGCAAAAGGAAGATTGAACGAACACCTGTACAAACGTATCACTGAAAGGAAGCAAGCCAAAACAGCCATTCATAATCCATACAACAAATGTATCCACCTGTGGCACAGGTGATTAGGGCATCGAAACCCAGAGGCCATAAAGGAACTTGCAAAGGAAGGTTTATCAGAAGACATGATAATTTTGCCTTGTGACATGCTCATGAAGTTCACATGTTGTATCAAAGCAAAGGCCACACGTACCCCACTTCCACAAGCCAGTCAAAGAAAAACCACTCACCCCATGGAACTCATACACAGTGATGTGTGTGGACCAATGAAAACCCCCACACCCGACGGGAACAGATATTTACTGACTTTCATTGACGACTATTCCAGGTACACAACAACATATCTGATGAAGCACAAAAGTGAGACATCAGAGAAACCTCAAGAATTTATAGCTACATTCAGCAATAAATTTCAACGGAGACCAGGAACAATACGTACCGACAACGGAGGGGAATATATGAGTAAGGAAGTGGAGTCATACATGAAGAAACAAGGCATTATACACCAAACAACTGTACCATACACTCCTGAGCAAAATGGTGTTGCAGAAAGGAAAAATCGCACCCTCATAGAAATGGCAAGATGCATGCTTTCAGATGCCAATTTACCTAACCAGTACTGGGGTGAAGCAATAATGACTGCAACATACTTACAAAACAGGCTACCATCAAAAACTATTGAGAGTACCCCATATGAAATGTGGAATGGATCAAAACCTAGTATGGGACATATTAGAGTGTTTGGATGTAAAGCATATGCCCATGTTCCAAGTGAGAAACGCTCCAAATTAGAGAACACAGACATAGAAGGCATTCTTATGGGATACAGTGAACAAAGTAAAGGCTATAGAATTCTTCATCCAAAGACCAACAAGATCACAATAAGCCGCAGTGTTTATTTTGATGAAAGTCAAACATCAGAAAAAATGTCCCTCGAAAGCCATAAAGAGAACCTCTCCACTGAATCAGCAAGAGATGCTGACCAAAGTGAAGCTGTACAGGAGACAGAACAAGAATTGGAGCTCACAATAGAAAAAACAGCTACTCACAAACCAATAGAACCCACTGAACAACCAGAAATCAGAAAATCGATTCGGGTGACAAAAGGTATACCACCCCGCAAGCTGTCATTCATCGCTAAGACACATGAAACACTCGAACCAACATCCTGGGAAGATATAGAAAAATTGCCAAAAAGGGAAGCCAACCAATGGAGAAAAGCAGCCGAAGAAGAAATAAAATCACTTCAGGAAAATAAAACCTGGACACTCACTGAGCTCCCCCCCCCCCCCCCCCCGGTCGCAAAGCTATAGGAAGCAAATGGACTTTTAAAGTAAAATATGATGCAGAAGGAAATATCCACAGACACAAGGCAATATTAGTTGCAATGGGATACTCACAGAAATTTGGAGAAGATTATGATGAAACTTTTGCTCCAGTTGTAAAACACTCCACCATCAGAGTGCTCCTTAGCATTGCAGCCAGAAAGGGAATGCAAGTGAGGCACCTGGACGTCAAAACTGCTTTCCTATATGGAGACATCAAGGAGGATCTCTACATGGAACAGCCACCTGAATTTGAGAGGGAACAGAACCTTGTATGCAAATTTCAAGAGCATCTATGGACTAAAGCAAGCTGCGAGAATGTGGAATGAAAAAGTGAATGAAGTACTCATGAAACAAGGATTCTCAAGAAGCAAAGCAGATCCATGTCTATATTCAAGGCATCAAGAAAACAAATGGATATACATCCTAATTTATGTTGATGACATCATAACTTGTTTTGAACAAGAAGGGGACTGTGACCAAATAGTTCATATATTAAAACAGAACTTTGAGATTAAAGAACTAGGGAACATCACTCATTATTTAGTAATCCAAATAGAAAGGGAAGAGGATGGAAGCTATCTTCTTAACCAAAGTCAGAAAATTACAGAAATATTAGAGCAGTTTCACATGCAAGATGCAAAAGAGGTGAAAACACCTATGGAACCAGATTACCTGAAAAACAACGGAATAGAAAACTTGTTAACCAATAATGACATTTACCGCAGGGCAATTGGAAAATTGCTATACATTGCTACCGTGACAAGACCAGACATTGTCGCAGCAATAGGTATACTCTGTAGAAAAGTTGCAACACCATGTAACCGCGACTGGAATGCAGTAAAGAGGGTGATACAGTACCTAAAAGGAACAATTCGGATGAAGCTGCGACTGCCAGCAACATCAAACCCAAAACTAATTGGATATGTTGATGCTGATTGGGCCGGAGATACCACTGACCGCAAATCTACAAGTGGTTACATCTTCCAGTATGGAGAAGGAACAATAAGTTGGTCCAGTCGAAAGCAAGCGACTGTTGCACTCTCTTCAACGGAAGCAGAATATATAGCAGCAGCACATGCATGTCAAGAAGCAATTTGGATTTGTCAACTTTTTCTAGATATGGGACTGGATGTGTCTAAACCCATACCAATCCTTGAAGACAATCAAGGGTGTATAAAGTTGACACAATCAGAAAGAGTGAATCCTCGAACCAAGGACATTGATGTAAAATATCATTTACTCAGGGACATGCAACAACAAGGTATTATTGACATTCAATACTTCCCATTGGAAGAGATGACTGCAGACGCACTTACAAAACCGTTGCCAAAGGAACGGCATTGTTTTCTTCAAAAGAAACTGAATGTAGTGTAATTATGTACATGCCGTTGAGAAGGGGTGTTGGGAAATACAACAGCATGTACTATACCACATGTATGAACAACATTAATGCTGTAGATGGTGCTGTTCAGTTTAGATTGCTGATTGTTTATATCTGTGATCTTGTTCATTCTTTTTACAGGAAGGAAGTTGTTTTATTATTCTCTATTGTGTTTTCCTCCTCTGTGTGTGCAGACTATCGTTTTACAAGTCCTTTGGTATGTTCTAAATATTGCTGATGCATCTGTACAAGTAAAGCCTAATGCAGTTTTCTTAAAAGCTTCCAGTGTCTTTTTGATACATACACCAACACGTAACTCCCTGAAGGCCTAACAAACGCATGCGCAATCACATACATATCAGCCGCAAATCTCAAACAGTTAAACCTCTTCTAAGCATTTATTATTCCTGCCCCTGCAAGTGTGTCAAACCAATCACAAACAGCACAACCTCTCACCTGCAGCCTTAAAACACCTGGCAATGCACACCCTCATACACACCATGTTTGAAACTACTACATCCCACCCCACTTCCCTTAACCACCCTAATTACTGAAAATGTCTCATTTGTTTAATTCATGTTTAGGTTACTATGATTTATTGACTATCATTAATAAGAATGAAAATTGATGTTTATACCTTATGTTCACACCTTCTGTAAATACATTATTATTTATATATATATACCCATGTGTCAATTTATATTGGATGTGAGAAACCTTGATTTACATCTTATAAGTGTGTATTACTACATGTACCCTTCATACACAACTATGTGATGTGGTTTATAGAACATGAATATGTCATAAACATGATAATATTACCTTTTTTTGCCATTTCCACACAGGTCTTATTATATGTTTTAACAATATTAGTGTACTAAAACACACCTCACATGGATGTGGATGACAATTATATTGTAAATAACAGAGGACAAGATTTATGGTGAACTATAATAATATTTATTTATTTTTTGGCTTCTTAGATGAGGGAGCTGAGGTGACTGTAGTGTATTTCCTTGCTCTCCTGGTTTGAGAACATTCTGATGTTTCTGCTGGTGTGCTGGCCACAGATGATAGGCTGGAGGCAGTGTCCTGCTGGTGTGTAAAGTGCTCAACCAACGCACCGAAGAGTTGATTTTGTTCTCGCCATCTATTGTCCATCTGCATCTGCATATCTGCATATCAGACAGAATTCGCATCATCTGTGACTGGTTTTGAACACTTCCACTTAATGATGCTGCCATGTCCCTCTGCAGCTCTATGCTACGTTTGTGTAACCTCTCTTGGCTCCTGAAGAACCTCTCTTGGCTCCTGTGGAACCTCTCTTGGCCTCTTTGTCTGCTCTCTGAGCTTGTTATGAGCCTCCTCTGGAGTGCAATGTATTCCTCACCCAGGGGAGAATACAATGCATCCACAGGCTCTTGAGCAGCAGGGCTTCTAGTTGCTTGAGGTGCAGGTTCAGCTGCATCTGCTGGTTCTGGTGGGGCAGGTTCAGCTGCATCTGATGTTTCTGGTGGGGCAGGTTCAGCTGCATCTGCTGGTGCTTGAGTACTTTCTGCTATATTTTCATCTGCAGATGGTGGAGCTCGCCCAAGTGATGAGCATGGTGGAGCTCTCAGGATTGATTGATAGTTCCACTGATGACCAGTGTGTGACCACTCAGCCTGTCCAGTTGGCACTTCTTGTGGCATAGTCTGTGGGTAAAAGCCATGACTGCCCTGAGATTGTGTTGGGGGGGGGGGGGGGTAAATACATGGACCCTTTGTGGTTGTCTTGGCTCCCCCTCAAAGCCAAAAGAAGAATATTCCTCTGGCCAGGAATCTTGCCAGGGGTCAAATGGCAATGGTGGTGGCATCACTCCCGGGTCCTCAACTGAAGCCATCCAACCATACTCATGCCTGGGAGCATACTGTTCATATGGTTGCCTGAAGACTGGTGGTGGTGGTGGCGGCATGCCTGTGATAGGAGGTTCTATGAAGGAGTCAAATGATGGGTGGGATTAGTACAGTCAGATATATGCCCATGTGGGCATACAATGTATATTGATACATGCTAGGGCCTATACTGATTCTCATGTCAAACTCTATAACATGCATGTGCACATTGTGATTTGTTCTATGAGGGATTTTAATATGCGCAGTATACAAGTATGTGTTTCATACAATAGTTATGTGTACATGTTAATGATGGAAAAAATGTGTTCTTTAAGTGACACTATGGTCACACAATTTACTTTAGCCTGATGTAGGCACAGAACCTGCTTTATTGAGCTAAAAGTATTGTGATGGCTATAGAGTCCATTTACTGAAAACTCTACATGTGGCTTGTGGCCTGTGTTACTCTGAGACATGTTAGTATTGCACTATTCCACCTCATATCATGAATTGCATTGTGTTAAGTAGCATTAATGTCAAATATAATTGTAGATGTTTTTGTTAGTAGGCCAAATACCATGCTCCTCATTGTGTACATGAATGTGTGATATTAAAGGATGTTATATCTCTAATACATATAATACTGGTGTGTGGGATGTCACTCACCAGCATGATGTGCTGTGGTTGCAGCCGAGTCACAAGCCCCTGGAAGTCCACGGACTGCTGTGATACTCAGGGACCTGTGTATCATCTCCTGCCAGGTGTTATACTCAATATCCAGGGATGGACCACCGCCTGTTCCCCTCTGGTGCATAGCTTCCTGCCCCATCTTTTCTTTGACCTGCCTCTTGCAGTCATTCCACCGCTTTTTCAGGCCCTCAACAGTCCTCCTCTGCGGGGCCACACTGTTGACGGCATCCTCTACCACCAACCATGCCGTTTTTCTCCTTTTGGCACTGCCTTTGCCCTTCTCCTGCCCAAAGAGGGCACTGTAATTGTCCATGATGGCCTGGACTAGGGCAACATTTTCCTCAAATGAGAAGTTGGGACATCTCAGCCTCTCATCCTCCATGGACACCTGGCTTGCTCCCTGTGATGTCCCTGGTGTGGGTTCCTCCCTATCCTCTCCCTCCTCCCCCCTTCTGTCCACATGTGCACCCTCTGTCCCTCTCCTAGATGTGCCTGGTCTCTGGGGCTCTCGGGCATCTCCCCTCCCATCATCCCTTCTAGCTCTCCCTCTCCCCACTCCACTTACTCCCTGACGGGGACCCCACTGCTCCTCCTGTCCTCTACAATACTCCTCTCACTGCCACTCCTCTCCCCTCCTCCCCTCCGCCCTACCTCTCCCTGCCATCCTCACACTAAATAACACTACACACACTCACTCCCAGTTCAATCATACACAATCACAACCAAACACTCAGCCTATCACACTGTGAAATTCAAATAAAATGTGTGAGGTGTTAAAAAAAAAAGTGTGGTGTATTTGTATATGTATGTATGCAAAATGTGTGCAATATGTAAAAATATGTGTAAGTGTACAAGCTTAATCAAACAACAATGCGACCTAACTAACTCTGTTTGCGCCTCTCTCTCTATTCTGACTAATCCTCAACTCCAGTGTAGTGTGCTGTAGCTCAAAGAACAATCCAAACACACTGAAGAAAATGGCGGCTGCGCATGGGTTTATATATGAATTTTGAATAGCGTAATTACGTGTCGCATTTATATTTGAAATTGCGGTTCATTTTTACGAGTGTTAGCCTAATTTGCATAAAACTACTCTTTATGGACACTTTCCGTGGACAAAATACTGGCGTAAGTTCAGGGCCGCCATCAGGGGGTGACAGGGGTGACTCCTGTCAGGGGCTCGATGGGCCAGGGGGGCCCCATGAGGCAAGAACTAAAAAAAAAAAAAAAAAATTTTTTTTTAACATTTTATCAGCCACCAGTGTGTACTACAGCAGAGTGCTAATTGAGCATGGGAAATGTTATTACAAGGAGTAAAGTATTAGCATTTGAGAGGATTTCTGAGTGTGCACTAAACCACTATGCACAGTGTTAGACAGACTTGGCACTTTGTTTGTACAGTGTGTGCCTGAGTCAAACGGCAGATCACTTTCATTTGCAGAGGAGGTAGGACTTACTTAGCTAATGTTTTTTATTTCTTTGTGCAATTTCAGATTGTAACTTAAGTGTGGTAGTAGTTGTATGGTGGGGCCACGGGTCCATAAAAACAATTTATTTTTTTTAGCAGCAGTGTATTTATGATTATTTGACAATGCTGTAGAAATTCTATATTTAAAACTATGCAGAAATGTTTCCTTCTCAATACACAAATGGTAGATGCCCTTTTGGGAGATATGCATTATATATATATATATATATATATATAGTCCAGATATAATCACTGTATGTTGCGCTCCTCCTGAGTGTCCGATGTGAGCAAACAACCCGGCACAATGGAGAGAACCCCTGTTTAGATCCAGATGATAGGCTGCAACTTCAGGCATGTCTGCCTCGCACGCCACAAACAGAACAAAGTACAGATATCCAAAATATGAATTTGCGCTCAAACTTACTGGAATCTTGATGAAAGAAATATACTCCAGGCATGAAGTGAAGATAAAAACAACTTTATTCCAATCGAGTAAAAAGGACATGTAACTCGGTGTCCTACAAAGAAAGCCAGCAGTGACTCTGTCAATCAGGTTGATGAGCTGATCCTCATGCAGACATGTTTTGTGCTAGTGAACAAGTGCGCAAACGCACGAAACATGTCTGCATGAGGATCAGCTCATCAACCTGATTGACAGAGTCACTGCTGGCTTTCTTTGTACGACACCGAGTTACATGTCCTTTTTACTCGATTGGAATAAAGTTGTTTTTATCTTCACTTCATGCCTGGAGTATATTTCTTTCATCAAGATTCCAGTAAGTTTGAGCACAACTTCATATTTTGGATATCTATCTATCTATCTATCTATCTATCTATCTATCTATCTATCTATCTATCTATCTATATATATATATATATATATAAAACATTCCAGTTTACTGTCCCTTTATGCAAGGACTTTCCAGATGCAAGGAGGCATTTTATCTAAGATTTTTACATCTGCATAAAATGTTATACTCTCAGACTAAGATTTCTCAGTGTTTAAAATGAGACAGGTTAACTTAAAACTGTTCAGTTTACACTACAGCTGGCATAATTTTGAAATACATACCAACAAGCCTAAATCCTGCATTTAACCAGATCTAATGGTACGAGTACCACAGCTTATGGTTCCACCAAAACCATATAGAGTACAGCATTTTCAAAATCCATAAGTACAGTTGACAGATGGGAACATTTGTACACTATATTTGAAGTGGTGCTCTTGGTTGGGGAAAATGGGGAAAAACAACAAACATATGTCAACCTTTTAAAAGTACTTTTCTTCATCTAGCCATCTACCCAGATAATTAATGTACAATTTTGAATTCATAGAATTATTTTTATTTACAAATATGATTCTTTAAAAAGTGATCTCTTAATTTATGCAATTTTTTATCATGCATGTCACACACTGTTGATTTAGGGAATGCAAGGTGCATACATGTTTCCTCCTGTGAGTGTTTCTGTGGGTGTCTGTGTTTATGTATTTGTGCTTTGATTTGTGTCTCTATGAGTGTGTATGTATTTTTTTATGTGGGTCTCTCTGTGAGGGTGGGTGTGTATGTTTTTGAGCTTTTTCTACGGGTGTCTCTGTGAGGGTGTGTGTATGTTTGTCTTTGTGTATTTTCTCTGGATGCCTCTGTGAGGGTGGGTGTGTATGTCTGTTTTCTGTGGATGTCTCTGTGAGGGTGTGTGTATGTATGTATGTATATCTGTGTTTTCTGTGGATGTCTCTGTGAGGGTGTGCATTTTTTGTGGATGTCTGTGAGGGTGTGTGCATAAGTTTTTGAGCTTTTTCTATGGGTGTCTCTGTGAGGGTGTGTGTATGTTTATCTTTGTGTATTTTCTCTGGATGCCTCTGTGAGGGTGGGTGTGTGTATGTCTGTGTTTTCTGTAGATGTCTCTCTGAGGGTGTGTGTATGTATGTATGTATATCTGTGTTTTCTGTGGATGTCTCTGTGAGGGTGTGTGTTTTCTGTGGGTGTCTCTGTGAGGGTGTGTGTATGTCTGTGTGTTTTCTGTGGATGTCTCAGCGAGGGTGTGTGTATGTATGTCTTTGTGTGTTTTGTGGTTGTCTATCTGTGTGTATGTCTTTGTGTGTTTTCTGTAGATGTCTCAGCGAGGGTGTGTGTATGTATGTCTTTGTGTGTTTTCTGTGGGTGTCTCTGTGTGTATGTCTTTGTGTGTTTTCTGAGGCAGCCTCTGTCTGTGTTTCCTTGGGTGTATATGCAAGTTTGAGTTTGTGTGTGTGTCCATTGTCTGTTCCTTTTTAGGACATTTTGACATTACTACTGATCTTTCACATCTTTCTACAGACTTTGAAACTAACGAGACCTTTCCGGAAGTCACCAATCCACCATTTAACCTTTAAATTATTGTTTAGGCAGTTCAGGGCCCTTCCTTTCAGTCACTGCTTGCTGCTGTCATCATTTAGTTGGCATCTTCCTTTACAAAAGATAATCAGAACCCCATATTTTGTTTTCTAAATCTCCTTTGTTTTACAAAACTGTAGTTTACCTCATTACTTGTCAGGTCAACGTAAACAAGTGCTGAGTGTCTGTTTGGTTGTCTGAGTGTGTTTTTTTTGCGTGTCTGCTAGAGTGTCTATATGTGAATCCTTATATGTGAGTGTGTGTGTGTGTGTGTGTGTTTCAGTGTATGAGTGTGTCTGTGTATGTAACTACATATACAACATTTCCAAGTTTAAATAGACACTTAAGAATAAAGTGCATATACGTTTTAGTCACTTGGTCAAAAATTGCACATGTCAAGAGGGGGGGGGGGCTGATCAATGGTTCAGTCAGGGGCCCCAAAATTTCTAGTGGCGGCCCTGCGTAAGTTACTTGCGATGACTAAAATGTGTATTTGCGCACATTTCAGAAGATCGCTAGTTTGTCCTACTTACGCCAGTTTAGCATCTAACGGCGCAATATATGTAATACCCCGATGTGCGAGGTGAAATTACGGTGAAACCTGCGCCGTATATTTGATAGCGCCCAAGGTGTCACATCAAAACCAGTTTCGCAGCATAAGAAAGGTTTTGAAATAGATGACACAAGATGAGAAAGTTTCACAAAAAATCTATTCTTCAAACATTGTATTTTAGACAACTTGACAGAGCCAAATGAAAGACAGGCAAAAATATTTGAAGAATTAAAGAATAATAAAAATAAATAAAGATAATTTGAAAAAACACCAGCAAATAAAGCTGCATTTACTGCAGATTTAGCCATAGAAGACATTGGATAAGCAAGTAAAAAAACCAGAATACAGTAATTTAATCTTATTTAATTTTGTGTTTAATGCTATGTTATTTCGTGATTCAGATAGAGAATCCAATTTTAAACAACTTTCAATGTACTTCTATTATCTAATTTGCTTAATTTTCTTGATATTCTTAGTAGCTGCTGATTGGTGGCTGCACATAGATGCCTCATGTGATAAGTTGTTTTCCTTTTTCTTTGCAAAACCAGTGAGTGCAGTCTCTCTTTTTTTGATTTATATTCTAATATTTTTGGATCTGGTACCCTCATCATTGACTTAGTGGAAGTGATATATATATATATATATATATATATATATATATATATATATATATATATATATATATATATATATATATACACATATATACACATATACACATGTATGTATATGTATATATATATATATATATATATATATATATATATATATATATATATATATATATACACACACACACACACAGTATCTCACTAAAGTGAGTACACCCCTCACATTTTTGTAAATATTTTATTATATCTTTTCATGTGACAACACTGAAGAAATGACACTTTGCTACAATGTAAAGTAGTGAGTGTAAAGCCTGTATAACAGTGCAAATTTGCTGTCCCCTCAAAATCACTCAACACACAGCCATTAATGTCTAAACCATTGGCAACAAAAGTGAGTACACCCCTAAGTGGAAATGTCCAAATTGGGCCCAATTAGCCATTTTCCCTCCCCGATGTCATGTGACTTGTTAGTTTTACAAGGTCTCAGGTGTGAATAGGGAGCAGATGTGTTAAATTTGGTGTTATCGCTCTCACACTCTCTCATACTGGTCACTAGAAGTTTAACATGGCAAAGAACTCTCTGAGTATCTGAAAAAACATAATTTATGTAAGAACTTACCTGATAAATTCATTTCTTTCATATTAGCAGGAGTCCATGAGCTAGTGACGTATGGGATATACATTCCTACCAGGAGGGGCAAAGTTTCCCAAACCTCAAATTGCCTATAAATACACCCCTCACCACACCCACAAATCAGTTTAACGAATAGCCAAGAAGTGGGGTGATAAGAAAAAAGTGCAAAAGCATAAAAAATAAGGAATTGGAATAATTGTGCTTTATACAAAAAAATCATAACCACCACAAAAAAGGGTGGGCCTCATGGACTCTTGCTAATATGAAAGAAATGAATTTATCAGGTAAGTTCTTACATAAATTATGTTTTCTTTCATGTAATTAGCAAGAGTCCATGAGCTAGTGATGTATGGGATAATGACTACCCAAGATGTGGATCTTTCCATGCAAGAGTCACTAGAGAGGGAGGGATAAAATAAAGACAGCCAATTCCTGCTGAAAATAATCCACACCCAAAATAAAGTTTAAATGAAAACATAAGCAGAAGATTCAAACTGAAACAGCTGCCTGAAGTACTTTTCTACCAAAAACTGCTTCAGAAGAAGAAAACACATCAAAATGGTAGAATTTAGTAAAAGTATGCAAAGAAGACCAAGTTGCTGCTTTGCAAATTTGATCAACCGAAGCTTCATTCCTAAACGCCCAGGAAGTAGAAACTGACCTAGTAGAATGAGCTGTAATCCTCTGAGGCGGAGCTTTACCCGACTCAACATAGGCATGATGAATTAAAGATTTCAACCAAGATGCCAAAGAAATGGCAGAAGCTTTCTGGCCTTTTCTAGAACCGGAAAAGATGACAAATAGACTAGAAGTCTTTCGGAAAGTCTTAGTAGCTTCAACATAATATTTCAAAGCTCTAACAACATCCAAAGAATGCAATGATTTCTCCTTAGAATTCTTAGGATTAGGGCATAATGAAGGAACTACAGTTTCTCTACTAATGTTGTTGGAATTCACAACCTTAGGTAAAAATTCAGAAGAAGTTCGCAACACTGCCTTATCCTGATGAAAAATCAGAAAGGAGACTCACAAGAAAGAGCAGACAATTCAGAGACTCTTCTGGCAGAAGAGATGGCCAAAAGGAACAAAACTTTCCAAGAAAGTAATTTAATGTCCAATGAATGCATAGGTTCAAACGGAGGAGCTTGAAGAGCCCCCAGAACCAAATTCAAACTCCAAGGAGGAGAAATTGACTTAATGACAGGTTTAATACGAACCAAGGCTTGTACAAAACAATGAATATCAGGAAGATTAGCAATCTTTCTGTGAAAAAGAACAGAAAGAGCAGAGATTTGACCTTTCAAGGAACTTGCGGACAAACCTTTATCTAAACCATCCTGAAGAAACTGTAAAATTCTCGGAATTCTAAAAGAATGCCAGGAAAAATGATGAGAAAGACACCAAGAAATATAAGTCTTCCAGACTCTATAATATATCTCTCTAGATACAGATTTACGAGCCTGTAACATAGTATTAATCACAGAGTCAGAGAAACCTCTTTGACCAAGAATCAAGCGTTCAATCTCCATACCTTTAAATTTAAGGATTTGAGATCCTGATGGAAAAAAGGAACTTGCGACAGAAGGTCTGGTCTTAACGGGAGAGTCCACGGTTGGCAAGAGGCCATCCGGACAAGATCCGCATACCAAAACCTGTGAGGCCATGCTGGAGCTACCAGCAGAACAAACGAGCATTCCTTCAGAATCTTGGAGATTACTCTTGGAAGAAGAACTAGAGGCGGAAAGATATAGGCAGGATGATACTTCCAAGGAAGTGATAATGCATCCACTGCCTCCGCCTGAGGATCCCGGGATCTGGACAGATACCTGGGAAGTTTCTTGTTTAGATGAGAAGCCATCAGATCTATTTCTGGAAGTTCCCACATTTGAACAATCTGAAGAAATACCTCTGGGTGAAGAGACCATTCGCCCGGATGCAACGTTTGGCGACTGAGATAATCCGCTTCCCAATTGTCTATTCCTGGAATATGAACCGCAGAGATTAGACAGGAGCTGGATTCCGCCCAAACCAGAATTCGAGATACTTCTTTCATAGCCAGAGGACTGTGAGTCCCTCCTTGATGATTGATGTATGCCACAGTTGTGACATTGTCTGTCTGAAAACAAATGAACGATTCTCTCTTCAGAAGAGGCCAAGACTGAAGAGCTCTGAAAATTGCACGGAGTTCCAAAATATTGATCGGTAATCTCACCTCCTGAGATTCCCAAACCCCTTGTGCTGTCAGAGACCCCCACACAGCTCCCCAACCTGTAAGACTTGCATCTGTTGAAATTACAGTCCAGGTCGGAAGAACAAAAGAAGCCCCCTGAACTAAACAATAGTGATCTGTCCACCACGTCAGAGAGTGTCGTACAAACGGTTTAAAAGATATTAATTAAGATATCTTTGTGTAATCCCTGCACCACTGGTTCAGCATACAGAGCTGAAGAGGCCGCATGTGAAAACGAGCAAAGGGGATCGCGTCCGATGCCGCAGTCATAAGACCTAGAATTTCCATGCATAAGGCTACCGAAGGGAAAGATTGTGACTGAAGGTTTCGACAAGCTGATATCAACTTTAGATGTCTCATGTCTATCAAAGATAGAGTCATGGATACTGAATCTATCTGAAAACCTAAAAAGGTTACCTAAGTCTGAGGAATCAATGAACTTTTTGGTAAATTGATCCTCCAACCATGATGTTGAAGAAACAACACAAGTCGATTCGAATGAGATTCTGCTAAATATGAAGACTGAGCAAGTACCAAGATATCGTCCAAATAAGGAATACCACAATACCCTGTTCTCTGATTACAGACAGAAGGGCACCGAGAACCTTCGTAAAAAAATTCTTGGAGCTGTAGCTAGGCCAAACGGCAGAGCCACAAACTGGTAATGCTTATCTACGAAAGAGAATCTCAGAAACTGATAGTTATCTGGATGAATCTGAATATGCAGATATGCATCCTGTAAATCTATAGTAGACATATAATGCCCTTGTTGAACAAAAGGCAGGATAGTCCTTACAGTTACCATTTTGAATGTTGGTATCCTTACATAACGATTCAATATTTTTAGATCCAGAACTGGTCTGAAGGAATTTTCCTTCTTTGGTACAATGAAGAGATTTGAATAAAACCCCAGTCCCTGTTCCAGAACTGGAACTGGCAAAATTACTCCAGTCAACTCTAGATCTGAAACACATTTTAGAAATGCTTGAGCCTTCGCTGGGTTTACTGGGACACGGGAAAGAAAAAAATCTCTTTACAGGAGGCCTTATCTTGAAGCCAATTCTGTACCCTTCTGAAACAATGTTCTGAATCCAAAGATTGTGAACGGAATTGATCCAAATTTCTTAGAAAAAACGTAATCTGCCCCCTACCAGCTGAGCTGGAATGAGGGCCGCACCTTCATGTGGACTTAGGAGCTGGCTTTGATTTTCTAAAAGGCTTGGATTTATTCCAGACTGGAGATGGTTTCCAAACTGATACCGCTCCTGAGGATGAAGGATCAGGTTTTTGTTCCTTGTTGTGACAAAAGGAATGAAAACGATCATTACCCTGGAAAGAAAGGGAATGCAGAGTAGACTTAGAAGACATAACAGCATTCCAAGTCTTAAGCCATAAAGCTCTTCTAGCTAAAATAGCTAGAGACATATACCTGACATCAACTCTAATGATATCAAAGATGGCATTACAAATAAAATTATTAGCATGTTGAAGAATAAAAATGCTATGAGAATTATGATCTGTTACTTGTTGCGCTAAAGCTTCTAACCAAAAGATGAAGCTGCAGCAACATCCGCTAAAGATATAGCAGGTCTAAGAAGATTACCTGAACACAAGTAGCTTTTCTTAGAAAGGATTACATTTTCCTATCTAAAGGATCCTTAAGGAAGTACCATCTGCCGTAGGAATAGTACGCTTAACAAGAGTAGAGGACAGCCCCATCAACTTTAGGGATTTTGTCCCAAAACTCTAATCTGTCAGATGGCACAGGATATAATTGCTTAAAACGTTTAGAAGGAGTAAATGAATTACCCAAATTATTCCATTCCCTGGAAATTACTTCAGAAATAGCACTAGGGACAGGAAAAACTTCTGGAATAACTACAGGAGATTTAAAAACCTTATCTAAATGTTTAGATTTAGTATCAAGAGGACCAGAATCCTCAATTTCTAATGCAATTAGGACTTCTTTAAGTAAAGAACGAATAAATTCCATTTTAAATAAATATGAAGATTTATCAGCATCAACCTCTGAGACAGAATCCTCTGAACCAGAAGAACCATTATCAGAATCAGAATGATGATGTTCATTTAAAAATTCATCTGAAAAATGAGAAGTTTTAAAAGACTTTTTACATTTACTAGAAGGAGGAATAACAGACATAGCATTCTTAATGGATTTAAAAACAAAATCTCTTATGTTATCAGGAACACTCTGAGTATTAGATGTTGACAGAACAGCAACAGGTAATGTAACAGTACTTAAAGGAAATATTATCTGCATAAACAGTTTGTCATGACAAAACAGTACAAACAACAGCTGGAGGAACAGATACCATAAGTTTACAGTAGATATACTTAGCTTTGGTAGCTCCAGCCCCAGGCAGGGATATTCCAGAAATATCTTCTGACTCAGCTTCAACGTGGGACATCTTGCAATATGTAATAGAAAAAACAACATATAAAGCAAAATTGATCAAATTCCTTAAATGACAGTTTCAGGAATGGGAAAAAATGCCAGTGAATAAGCTTCTAGCAACCAGAAGCAAAAAATCAATGAGACTTAAATAATGTGGAGACAAAAGTGACGCCCATATTTTTTCGCGCCAAAAAAGACGCCCACATTATTTGGCGCCTAAATGCTTTTGGCGCCAAAAATGACGCCACATCCGGAACGCCGACACTTTGGCGCAAAAGAACGTAAAAAATGACGCAACTTCCGGTGACACGTATGACGCCGGAAACAGAAAATAATTTTTGCGCCAAAAAAGGTCCGCGCCAAGAATGACGCAATAAAATGAAGCATTTTCAGCCCCCGCGAGCCTAACAGCCCACAGGGAAAGTCAAATTTTTAAGGTAAGAAAAAAATGAATTATTCATATGCATTATCCCAAATATTAAACTGACTGTCTGAAATAAGGAATGTTGAACATCCTGAGTCAAGGCAAATAAATGTTTGAATACATATATTTAGAACTTTATATAAAAAGTGCCCAACCATAGCTTAGAGTGTCACAGAAAATAAGACTTACTTACCCCAGGACACTCATCTACATGTAGTAGAAAGCCAAACCAGTACTGAAACGAGAATCAGCAGAGGTAATGGTATATAAATAAGAGTATATCGTCGATCTGAAAAGGGAGGTAAGAGATGAATCTCTACGACCGATAACAGAGAACCTATGAAATAGACCCGTAGAAGGAGATCACGCATTCAAATAGGCAATACTTCTCCTCACATCCCTCTGACATTCACTGCACGCTGAGAGGAAAAACCGGGGCTCCAACCTGCTGCGGAGAGCATATCAACGTAGAATCTAGCACAAACTTACTTCACCACCTCCATAGGAGGCAAAGTTGTAAAACTGATTTGTGGGTGTGGTGAGGGGTGTATTTATAGGCATTTTGAGGTTTGGGAAACTTTGCCCCTCCTGGTAGGAATGTATATCCCATACG
This sequence comes from Bombina bombina, assembly GCF_027579735.1. Lineage (NCBI taxonomy): Eukaryota > Metazoa > Chordata > Amphibia > Anura > Bombinatoridae > Bombina > Bombina bombina. The sequence goes on along the minus strand of NC_069500.1, from coordinate 613,453,937 downwards.
TCACTAGCTCATGGACTCTTGCTAATTACATGAAAGAAAAAGAATTGTTGCTCTAAATAAAGATGTCCTAGGCTATAAGAAGATTGCCAAGACCCTGAAACTGAGCTGCAGCACGGTGGGCAAGACCATACAGTGGTTTCACAGGACAGGTTCCACTCCGAACAGCCTTCGCCATGGTCGACCTAAGAAGTTGAGGGCATGTGCTCAGCGTCATATCCAGAGCTTGTCTTTGGGAAATAGACGTATGAATGCTGCCAGCATTGCTGCAGAGGTTAAAGGGGTGGGGGGGTCAGCCTGTCAGTGCTCAGACCATACGCCGCACACTGCATCAAATTGGTCTGCATGGCTGTCGTCCCAGAAGGAAGCCTCTTCTAAAGATGATGCACAAGAAAGCGCGCAAACAGTTTGCTGAAGACAAGCAGACTAAGGACATGGATTACTGGAACCATGTCCTGTGGTCTGATGAGACCAAGATAAACTTATTTCTTTCATGTAATTGGCAAGAGTCCATGAGCTAGTGACGTATGGGATATACATTCCTACCAGGAGGGGCAAAGTTTCCAAAACCTCAAAATGCCTATAAATACACCCCTCACCACACCCAAAATTCAGTTTTACAAACTTTGCCTCCCATGGAGGTGGTGAAGTAAGTTTGTGCTAGATTTCTACGTTGATATGCGCTTCGCAGCAGGCTGAAGCCCGGTTTTCCTCTCAGAGTGCAGTGAATGTCAGAGGGATGTGAAGAGAGTATTGCCTATTTGAATACCATGGTCTTCCTCTAGGGGATCTATTTCATAGGTTCTCTGTTATCGGTCGTAGAGATTTCTTCACCTACCTCCCTTTTCAGATCGACGATATACTCTTATGTACCATTACCTCTACTGATTCTCATTTCAGTACTGGTTTGGCTATCTACTATATGTAGATGAGTGTCTTAGGGTAAGTAAGTCTTATTTTATTTATGACACTCTAAGCTATGGTTTGGCACTTTATATGTAAAGTTCTAAATATATGTTTTAAACTTATATTTGCCAGGATTCAGGTCAATCAGTGTTCCTTCTTCAGACTGTCAGTTTCATTTTTTGGGATATGCATATGAATTAAACTTTATTCTTTCCTTAAAAATTTTCAATTGACTTTTTTCTTCTAAAATTTCGGGCTGTTAGGCTCGCGGGGTGCAGAAAATGCTAGAATTATTGCGTCATTTTGGCGCAAGACTTTTTTGGCACGAGAATGACGTAATTTCCGGCGTCGTAGTTGACGCCGGAACTTTTCACGTAGTTGCGTCATTTTTGTCTTGTGTTTGTTGCAGACGTTTTTGGCGCCAAAAAATGTGGGCGGCATACTTGGCGCCAGTTTTTTTCACATTATTTCATTCTCACTTTTAGTTGCTTCTGGATTCTAGAGGCTTGTTTTGTTTTGCATTTTTTCCCATTCCTGAAACTGTCATTTAAGGAATTTGATAATTTTGCTTTATATGTTGTTTTTCTATTACATATTGTAAGATGTCTCTACCTGACCCTTTGTTTAGAATCTACTTCTGGAAAGACACTGCCTGATGTTGGTTCTACCAAAGCTAAGTGCATTTGTTGTAAACTTTTGGTAACTGTTCCTCCGGCTGTAGTTTATGTTAGTTGTCATGATAAACCTATCAAACATGGATAATATTTCCATTAGTAATAATCCATTACCTGTTGTTGTTCCTTCAACATCTAATGTTCAGGATGTTCCTGTTAATGTAAAAGAATTTGTTTCTAATTCTATTCGGAAGGCTCTGTCTGTTATACCTCCTTCTAGTAACCGTAAAAGGTCTTTTAAAACTTCTCATATTTCAGATGAATTTTTAAATGACCGCCATCATTCTGACTTATCTATCTCTGATGAGGATCTATCTGGTTCAGAAGATTCTGCCTCAGATATTGACACTGATAAATCTTCATATTTGTTTAAGATGGAGTTTCTTCGTTCTTTACTGAAAGAAGTGTTGATTGCATTAGATATGGAGGGAGTCTAGTCCTCTTGATATTAAAACTAATAAGCGTTTAAATTCGGTTTTTTAACCTCATGTAGGTTATTCAAGAAGTTTTTTCCAGTTCCTGATGCTATTTCAGAAGTAATTTCTAGGGAATGGAATAGTCTGGGTACTTCATTTACTCCTTCTCCAAGGTTTAAGAAATTGTACCCTTTGCCGTCTGATAGATTAGAGTTTTGGGAAAAAATCCCCAAAGTTGATGGGGCTCTCTCTACTCTTGCTAAACGTACTACTATTCCTACGGCAGATAGTACTTCTTTTAAGCATCCTTTAGATAGGAAGCTTGAATCCTTTCTAAGGAAGGCTTATTTGTGTTCAGGTAATCTTCTTAGACCTGCTATTTCTTTGGCTGATGTTGCTGCGGCTTCCACCTTCTGGTTGGAGGCTTTAGCGCAACAAGTGTCAGACCATAATGCTTATAGCATTGTTAAACTTCTTCAACATGCTAATAACTTCATTTGTGATGTCAGGTATAAGTCTTTAGCTATTTTAGCTAGAAGAGCTTTATGGCTTAAATCTTGGAATGCAGATATGACTTCTAAGTCAACGTTGCTTTCTCTTTCTTTCCAAGGTAATAAATTATTTGGTTCTCAGTTGGATTCTATAATTTCAACTGTTACTGGGGGGAAGGTAGCTTTTTTGCTCAGGATAAAAAATCTAAGGGTAAATATAGGGGCTGCCTATCGTTTCGTTCCTTTCGTCAGAATAAGGAACAGAAGCCTGACCCTTCCCCTAAAGGAACAGTTTCCGTTTGGAAACCTTCTCCAGTCTGGAATAAATCCAAGCCTTTTAGAAAATCAAAACCAGCTCCCAAGTCCGCATGAAGGTGCGGCCCTCATTCCAGCACAGCTGGTAGGGGGGGCAGGTTACGATTTTTCAAAGATGTTTGGATCAATTCGATTCAAAATCTTTGGATTCAGAACATTGTTTCTCAAGGGTGACAGAATAGGTTTCAAGGTAATGACCTCCTGTGAGAAGATTTTTTCTCTCACGCATTCCACTAAACCCAGTCAAGTCTCAGGCATTTCTGAAAATGTGTTTCAGACCTGGAGTCAGCTGGGTTAATTGTGCCAGTTCAGATCTGGAACGGGGCCTGGGGTTTTACTCAAATCTGTTCATTGTACCAAAGAAGGAGAATTCTTTCAGACCAGTTCTGGATCTAAAAATATGAATTGTTATGTAAGATACCAACATGCAAAATGGTGACTATAAGGACTAGTCTGCCTTTTTGTTCAGCAAGGGCATTATATGTCCACAATAGACTTACAGGATCATATCTTCATATTCCAAATCATCCGGACCAATATCAGTTCCTGAGATTCTCTTTTCTAGACAAGCATTACCAGTTTGTTGCTCTTCCTTTTGGCCTAGCAACAGCTCCAAGGATCTTTTCAAAGGTTCTTGGTGCCCTTCTCTCTGTAATCAGAGAGCAGGGTATTGCGGTATTTCCTTATTTGGACGATATCTTGGTTCTTGCTCAGTCTTTACATTCTGCAGAATCTCATACGAATCAACTTGTGTTGTTTCTTCAAAGACATGGTTGGAGGATCAATTTACCAAAGAGTTCCTTGATTCCTCAGACAAAGGTAACCGTTTTTGGGTTTCCAAATAGATTCAGTGTCCATGACTTTGTCTCTAACAGAAAAGAGACATCTGAAATTGGTTTCAGCTTGTCGAAACCTTCAGTCTCAATCATTCCCTTCGGTAGCTTTGTGCATGGAAATTCTAGGTCTCTTGACTGCTGCATCGGACGCGATCCCCTTTGCTCGTTTTCACATGAGACCTCTCCAGCTTTGTATGCTGAACCAATGGTGCAGGGATTATACAAAGATATTACAATTAATATCCTTAAATCCCAATGTTCGATCTTCTCTGACTTGGTGGTTGGATCACCATCGTTTAGCTCAAGGAGCTTCCTTTGTTCATCCAACCTGGACTGTGATCTCAACAGATGCGAGTCTTTCAGGTTGGGGGAGCTGTATGGGGGATCTCTGACAGCGCAGGGGGTTTGGGAATCTCAGGAGGCGAGATTACCAATCAACATTTTGGAACTCTGTGCGATTTTCAGAGCTCTTCAGTTCTGGCCTCTTCTGAAGAGAGAATCGTTTATTTGTTTTCAGACAGACAATGTCACAACCGTGGCATATGTCAATCATCAAGGTGGGACTCACAGTCCTCAGGCTATGAAAGAAGTATCTTGGATACTTGTATGGGCGTAATCCAGCTCCTGTCTAATCTCTGCGGTTCACATCCCAGGTATAGACAATTGGGAAGCGGATTATCTCAGTCGCCAGACGTTACAATCGGGCGAATGGTCTCTTCACCCAGAGGTATTTCTTCAGATTGTTCAATTCTGGGGATTTCCAGAAATAAATCTGATGGCTTCTCATTTAAACAAGAAACTTCCCAGGTATCTGTCCAGATCCAGGGATCCTCAGGCGGAAGCGGTGGATGTGTTGTCACTTCCTTGGAATTATCAACCTGCTTATATCTTTCCACCTCTAGTTCTTCTTCCAAAAGTGATTTCCAAAATCCTAATGGAGCGTTTGTTTGTACTGCTGGTGGCTCCAGCATGGCCACACAGGTTTTGGTATGCGGATCTTGTTCGGGGATGGCCAGTTTGCCAACCTTGGACACTTCCGTTAAGGCCAGACCTTCTTCTCAAGGCTCATTTTCCATCAGGATCTCAAATCATTAAATTTGAAGTATGGAAGATTGAACGCTTAATACTTAGTCATAGAGGTTTCTCGGACTCAGTGATTAATACTATGTTACAGGCTCGTAAATCTGTGTCTAGAAAGATCTATTACCGAGTCTGGAAGATTTACATTTCTTGGTGTTCTTCACATAAATTCTCTTGGCATTCTTTTTAGAATTCCTAGAATTTTACAGTTTCTTCAGGATGGTTTGGATAAGGGTTGGCTGCAAGTTCCTTGAAAGGACACATCTTTGCTCTTTCTGTTCTGTTTCACAGAAAAAATGCTAATCTTCCTGATATTCATTGTTTTGTACAGGCTTTGGTTTGTATCAAGCCTGTCATTAAGTCAATTTCTCCTCCTTGGAGTCTTAATTTAGTTTTGAGGGCTTTACAGGCTCCTCCGTTTGAGCCTATGCATTCTCTGGACATTAATTACTTCTTGGAAAGTCTTGTTCCTTTTGGCCATCTCTTCTGCTAGAAGAGTTTCTGAGTTATCTGCTCTTTCTGTGAGTCTCCTTTTCTGATTTTTCATCAGGATAAGGCGGTTTTGCGGACTTCATTTAAATTTTTACCTAAAGTTGTAAATTCTAACAACATAGTAGAGAAATTGTTGTCCTATCGTTGTGTCCTAATCCTAAGAATTCTCTGGAGAGATCTTTACATTCTTTGGATGTAGTAAGAGCTTTGAAATATTATGTTGAAGCTACTAAAGATTTCAGAAAGACTTGTAGTCTATTTGTTATCTTTTCTGGTTCTAGGAAAGGTCAGAAGGCTTCTGCCAATTCTTTGGCATCTTGGTTAAAGCTTTTGATTCATCATGCTTATGTGGAGTCGGGTAAATCCCCTCCTCAGAGGATTACGGCTCATTCTACTAGGTCAGTTTCTACTTCCTGGGCTTTTAAGAATGAAGCTTCTGTTGATCAGATTTGCAAAGCAGCAACTTGGTCTTCTTTGCATACTTTTTACTAAATTCTACCATTTTGATGTTTTTTCTTCTCTCAGAAGCAGTTTTTGGTAGAAAAGTACTTCAGGCAGCTGTTTCAGTTTGATTCTTCTGCTTATAATTTCAGTTTTTTTTCATTATAAGATTAAAACTTTTGATTTGGGTTGTGGATTGGTTTTTTTCAGCGGAATTAGCTGTCTTATTTTATCCCTCCCTCTTGCGTGGAAGTTCCACATCTTGGGTATCTGCTATCCCATACGTCACTAGCTCATGGACTCTTGGCCAATTACATGAAAGAAAACATAATTTATGTAAGAACTTACCTGATAAATTAATTTTCTTTCATTTTGGCAAGAGTCCATGAGGCCCAACCCTTTTTTGTGGTGGTTATGATTTTTTTGTATATAAGCACAATTATTCCAATTCCTTGTTTGATGCTTTTCGCTCCTTTCTTATCACCCCACTTCTTGGCTATTCGTTAAACTGAATTGTGGGTGTGGTGAGGGGTGTATTTATAGACATTTTGAGGTTTGGGAAACTTTTGCCCCTCCTGGTAGGAATGTATATCCCATACATCACTAGCTCATGGACTCTTGCCAATATGAAAGAAAATGAATTTATCAGGTAAGTTCTTACATAAATTATGTTTTGGTTCAGATGGGTCAAGCGTGTGTGGTGGCAACCAGGTGAGGAATACAAAGATAAGTGTGTCTTGCCTACAGTCAAGCACGGTGGTGGGCGTGTCATGGTTTGGGGGCCTGCATGAATGCTGCCGCACTGGGGAGCTACAGTTAATTGAGGGAACCATGAATGCCAACATGTACTTTGACATACTGAAGCAGAGCATGATCCCCTCCCTTCGGAGACTGGGCCGCAGGGCAGTACTCCAACATGATAACGTACCCCAAACACACCGCTCCAAGATGACCACTGGCTTGCGTAAGAAGCTGAGGGGTAAAGGTGATAAGACTGGCCAAGCATGTCTCCAGACCTAAACCCTATTGAGCATCTGTGGGACATCCTCAAACTTAGGTATGGGGAGCACAAGTTCTCTAACATCCACCAGCTCTGTGATGTCGTCATGGAGGAGTGGAAGAGGACTCCAGTAGCAACCTGTGATGCTCTGGTAAACTCCATGCCCAAGAGGGTTAAGGCAGTGCTGGAAAATAATGGTGGCCACACAAAATATTGACACTTTGGGCCCAATTTGGACATTTCCACTTAGGGGTATACTCATTTTTGTTGCAAGAGTTTACCATTAAATGGCTGTGTGTTGAGTTATTTTGAGGGGACAGAAAATTTACACTGTTATACAGGCTGTACACTCACTACTTTACATTGTAGCAAAGTGTCATTTCTTCAGTGTTGCCACATGAAAAGATATAATAAAATATTTACAAAAATGTGAGGGGTGTACTCACTTTGTGAGATACTGTATATACACACACAAGCACAGACACATATATATATATATATATATATATATATATATATATATATATATATAACATACAAACAAGCACACACACACACACACATATACTGTATATTACAGACACACATGCACACAAATATATAAATATATCACACACATGCATACAAATGCATACATATCACATACACACATACAAATACATAAATATCACATGCACACAAATACGTAAATATCACTTACACACATGCACACAAATGCATAAATAACATATACACACATGCACACAAATGCATAAATAACACAAACACACATTCACACAAATACATAAATATCACATACACACATGCATACAAATACATAAATTTCACATAAACACAGATATATTATATACACACATACATATCACATACATACATGCATACAAATAAATAAATATCACATACACAAATACATAAATATCACATACACACATACATAAATATAACATACAAATACATAAATATCATATACACATACATATATATCACATACACACATACATATTATATCACATACACACAAACCCATAAATATCACATACACACAAATACATAAATATCACAATACACCATGCACACAAATACATAAATATCACATACACACATTCATATATATCACATACACACATGCATTCAAATACATAAATATCACATACACACAATCATTTATATCACATACACACATACATGTATATCACATACACACATACATGTGTATCACATACACACATACATAACTATCACATACACACATACATAACTATCACATACACACATACATAACTATCACATACACACATACATGTATATCACATACACACATACATATATATCACATACACACATACATATATATCACATACACGCATACATATATATATATATATATATATCACATACATATTATGTCACATACACAAATACATATATTTCACATACACACAGGCACACAAATCCATAAATATCACATACACACACATACATATATATCTTGTACATACATGCAGACAAATCCATATATATCACATACACACACATACATATATATCACATACATATTATATCACATACACACAAACATATATATCACATACATATTATATCACATACACACATACATATATATCACATACATATATATCACATACACATTATATCACATACACACATACTTATATATCACATACATACTATATCACATACACACATACATATATATCACATACATATTATATCACATACACACATACATATATATCACATACATATTATATCACATACACATACATATATATCACATACATATTACAGGGAGTGCAGAATTATTAGGCAAGTTGTATTTTTGAGGATTCATTTTATTATTGAACAACAACCATGTTCTCAATGAACCCAAAAAAACTCATTAATATCAAAGCTGAATAGTTTTGGAAGTAGTTTTTAGTTTGTTTTTAGTTATAGCTATTTTAGGGGGATATCTGTGTGTGCAGGTGAATATTACTGTGCATAATTATTAGGCAACTTAACAAAAAACAAATATATACCCATTTCAATTATTTATTTTTACCAGTGAAACCAATATAACATCTCAACATTCACAAATATACATTTCTGACATTCAAAAACAAAACAAAAACAAATCAGTGACCAATATACGCCACCTTTCTTTGCAAGGACACTCAAAGCCTGCCATCCATGGATTCTGTCAGTGTTTTGATCTGTTCACCATCAACATTGCGTGCAGCAGCAACCACAGCCTCCCAGACACTGTTTCATAGAGGGTGTACTGTTTTCCCTCCTTTGTAAAATCTCACATTTGATGATGGACCACAGTTCTCAATGGGGTTCAGATCAGTGAACAAGGAGGCCATGTCATTAGATTTTCTTCTTTATACCCTTTCTTGCCAGCCACGCTGTGGAGTACTTGGACGCGTGTGATGGAGCATTGTCCTGCATGAAAATCATGTTTTTCTTGAAGGATGCAGACTTCTTCCTGTACCACTGCTTGAAGAAGGTGTCCTTCCAGAAACTGGCAGTAGGACTGGGAGTTGAGCTTGACTCCATCCTCAACCCGAAAAGGGCCCCACAAGCTCATCTTTGATGATACCACCCAAACCATTACTCCACCTCCACCTTGCTGGCGTCTGAGTCGGACTGGAGCTCTTCTGCCCTTTACCAATCCCAGCCACGGGCCCATCCATCTGGCCCATCAAGACTCACTCTCATTTCATCAGTCCATAAAACCTTAGAAAAATCAGTCTTGAGATATTTCTTGGCCCAGTCTTGACGTTTCAGCTTGTGTGTCTTGTTTCAGGTGGTGGTCGTCTTTCCAGCCTTTCTTACTTGGCCATGTCTCTGATTATTGCACACCTTGTGCTTTTGGGCACTCCAGTGATGTTGCAGCTCTGAAATATGGCCAACTGTGGCAAGTTGCATCTTGGCAGCTGGCAAACGCTTGACTTTTCTCAGTTCATGGGCAGTTTATTTTGCGCCTTGGTTTTTCCACACGCATCTTGCGACCCTGTGACCTATTTTGAATGAAACGCTTGATTGTTCGAGTGATCACGCTTCAGAAGCTTTGCAATTTAAGAGTGCTGCATCCCTCTGCAAGATATCTCACTATTTTGACTTTTCTGAGCCTGTCAAGTCCTTCTTTTGACCCATTTTGCAAAGGAAAGGAAGTTGCCTAATAATTATGCATACCTGATATAGGGTGTTGATGTCATTAGACCACACCCCTTCTCATTACAGAGATGCACATCACCTAATATGCTTAATTGGTAGTGAGGCTTTCGAGCCTATACAGCTTGGAGTAAGACAACATGCATAAAGAGGATGATGTGGTCAAAATACTCATTTGCCTAATAATTCTGCACTCCCTGTATATCACATACACACATACATATATATCACATACATATTATATCACATACACACACACACAAATCCATAAATATCACATACACACACATACATATATATCATGTTCATACATGCAGACAAATCCATATATATCACATACATATTATATCACATACACACATACAATATATCCTCAAAACCCTAAAAAAGACTCTTCTCTATTTTTCAACTCTCTCCTCTACCCACTTGCACCCCCCCCCATCTGCATTCAGTGCGTCAAGACCTCGCTGACTATTTTCTCAATAAAACACTTGCAATTTGAGGAAACATCCCAACACAAACCTGCAATCTCCAACTCCGCTCCCAGTCACCCCCCTCTGCCACTCTCTGGCATCCTCCTCCCAACCACTGAAGTGAAGTGGCTTCCCTTTTGTCTTCCTTACACCTCACTACCTGCCCACTTGACCCTATTCCTTCACATCTAATCCCTCCTCTGTCTACCACGCTCATTCCTTGCCTCCTTCAAACATGCGAAGGTCACCCCATCCTCAAAAAACCCTCCCTCGACCCTAACTCCCCTGCAAACTACCGCCCCATATCACTGCTCCCACTAGCTTCAAAACTCCTTGAAAAACTAGTTTTCAATCACCTAACCCACTTCCTGTCCTCGAACTCATTGCTCGACCCCCTGCAATCTGGCTTCCGTCCCCAACACTCAACTGAAACTGCCCTCACCAAGGTTACTAACGATCTCCTTTCTGCTAAAAACAAAGGCTACTACTCTATACTCATCTTACTTGACATATCTGCTGCCTTTGACACTGTTGACCATCCCCTTCTCCTACGGTCTTTCAGTTCTCTTGGTCTCTGTGACACTGCCCTCTTCTGGATTCACTCTTATCTCTCTAACAGATCCTTCTCAGTCTCTTTTGCTGGTGACTCCTCCTCTCTATTGTCCCTGTCTGTTGGAGTACCTCAAGGCTCTGTCCTGGGTCCTCTACTCTTCTCTATCTACACTTCATCACTGGGTAAACTTATCAACAGCTATGGCTTCAGCTATCACCTCTATGCTGATGATACCCAGATCTACCTTTCCACCCCTGCACTCTCTCCTTCTGTCAACTCTCACAACAGCGACGGCTTATCTGGTATTTCCTCCTGGATTGCCTCTCACCACCTAAAAATAAATATATCCAAGACCGAACTACTTCTAATTCCCCCCTCTAGCTCCACTCCAGTCTCTAATTTTTCTATCACTGTTGGCGGCACCACTATCTCCCCATCACCTCGGAGTCACGCTTGACTCAAATCTGTCCTTCATTCCCCACATCCAACTGCTCTCTTCATCCTGCCGCAACCACCTACACAATATCTCCAAAATTCGCCCGTTTCTGAGTGCTGAAACTACCAAACAGCTGATCCACTCCCTGGTAATTTCCCGACTTGACTACTGTAACAACTTACTAACTGGCCTCCCTCTCTCCCGCCTCTCTCCCTTCCAATCCATCCTAAATGCATCTGCCAGACTAATTCACCCCTCTCGACGCTCTGTTTCTGCTGCGCCTCTCTGTGAGTCCCTTCACTGGCTCCCCATTCACAACAGAGTTAAATTCAAAATTCTCACCCTGACCTACAAAGCCCTCACCAATGCTGCCCCACCCTACCTGTCCTCACTCATCAACAAATATACTCCTGCCCGTCCCCTAAGGTCCAACAACGAACTGCTTCTTGCGTCCTCTACCATCACCTCCTCTCATTCTAGACTACAGGACTTCTCTCGTGCGGCACCAACCCTCTGGAACGCACTTCCTCAAGATGTCAGACTTGCCCCTAACCTCTCCTCCTTTAAACATTCCCTAAAGACCTTTCTGTTCAGGGAAGCTTATCAAACGACTTAACAAACTAACTTCAATTAACTAACAGTTGCCCTCTATCTCCTCACAAATATCATTCTCACCTCTGCAGTCCCCACCTCCTGTTTCCATTCCTCCTACCCGTCTAGATTGTAAGTTCCCACGGGAACAGGGCCCTCAATTCCCCCTGTATTTGTCTGTAAAATTTTGTGTCTTATCGTATTGTTTCTCCACTGTACTGTTATCCTTGTACCCATGGGCAGCGCTGCGGAATCTGTCGGCGCTTTATAAATAAAGAATAATAATAATAATAATATATCACATACATATTATATCACATACACACATATCACATACACACATACATATATATCACATACATATTATATCACATACATATATATCACATACATATTATATCACATACACACATACATATATATCACATACATATTATTTCACATACACACATACATATATATCACATACAGACATACATATATATCACATACACACACATACATATATATCATGTACCTTCATGCAGACAAATCCATAAATATCACATACACACATACAAATATTACATACGTATATTGTGCCTGGGAACGAATGTTATATATTTGATACTGCAATAACAAATATATGTGCTCAGCATTTATTGAGCATTTTTATGAGACTGTGCCTGCACTCTTCAAGAGGTTGAATAAATAGGGTGCACAGTTTGGCAAGGTTATTTTTATGAAATAACACTTTAAAGGAACAGTAAACACATTGAGATTTGTATATAAAATGTATATAATTATTATTAGTATTATCGGTTATTTGTAGAGCGCCAACAGATTCCGCAGCGCTATATAAAATGTTTAGTTATGTGTAATGAAACTATATTTTCATTATTTATTTTCTCCCCATTTCATGTACTTAAGCTCTGAAAATTGAGCAAATTCTAATACTTGAAAAGTACCCTGCTGAGACTTCTCAATTCTGATTCTGTTATATATCTGTCTCTAATTGATAACAATTGCAAATTAATGCATTTTCTACTAACGTTATGACCGTGACTAGCCTTGTTGTCTGCTGATTAGCGCTCAGATTGGCTTCTCCAAATAAGACAAATAGTGGGTGGGGCTTTTTTTTCTGCAATTATTTAACAACGTACAGAAATGTACTGTAAGTACAAGTGTTTTCTGTCTCTAAGTATAAATGTGGATTGACAATATGCAGATAACTTTTTTTTTAAGACTTTGGGGCCGATTTATCATCAAGCGGATCATGTCCGACAGACATCGATGAATGCTGACAGCATACACTGTCGGCATTTATCATTGCACAAGCAGTGCAATGACGCCCCCTGCAGACTCACAACCAATCGGCCACTAGCAGGGGGTGTCAATCAGCCTGATTTAAATACATAAATGCAATATCCACGTAGAGTAAGTAATATAAGAACATATTAAAATGATTTGCATTATTTTTATACTTCTAAAAAAGTATAGAGGGTCCACTGAAGCCATTGATTGTAAAAGGTTCTCAGCATCCTAGAACTTTGGATAATAGTCTGACTTCCTTTTGTAAACTATACAAATAAGTCTTGTATGAGTTAAAGGTCAAGAAACACTCATACATTTATGCCACTACTTCATTTTTTTTTAGCAATATCTACATAAGCAGCAAATTTAAAGGGACACTCAGTCAAAATTAAACTATCATGGTACAGATAGAGCATGCAATTTTAAGCAACTTTCCACTTTACTTCAATTAACAAAATGTGCACAGTCTTTTTATATTTACACTTTTTGAGTCACCAGCTCCTACTGAGCATGTGCAAGAATTCACATAATATACGTATATGCATTTGTGATTGGCTGATGGCTGTCACATGATTCAGTGAGATTGGAATTCGACATAACTGAAATTTGTCAGAATTTTTTTTTACTACTCATTTGAAGTTCAGACTAAGTGCTATTGCATTGTCATTTTATCATGCATTTGTTGATTATGCAAATCTACTGTATTTACTGGTGCAACCTAGAATCGCCGCCAGAAAAATAACTTAATAAAATTGGGCAGAACTTGTCGACTCTCATCCACCATGAAATAAATTAATTTATCAGGTAACTACAATTTTTTTTAACTTGGTGTTGCGAGTCCACAATTCATTACTCCTGGGAACTAATACCCAAGCTACAGAGTCCACAAGTAAGGTAGGGTGGGACAAAGGTTTTTGACACCTATTTCCAGACACTGCTGCTTGGAGGATTAGAACAAAAAGAAGGAACAACAGTTTTCCACTTGATGTTAACAGAGGAAAACACCTTTGGTAAAAAGACAAGGTTTGTCCTTAAAACCTCTTTATCCTAGGAAAAATATAAGGAGGTTCGCAAGAAAAAAAACAGAAGTTACTGGTAAAAGAAACAATACCTTCTAGGAAAGAAGCTGGGTGTCTCGACTACGCATAGGGGCCTATCTATCAAGCTGCGAAAGGAGCTTGACGGCCTGTGTTTCTGACGAGTCTTCAGACTCGCCAGAAACAGCAGTTATGAAGCAGCGGTCACAAAGACCACTGCTCCATAACCCTGTCCGCCTGTTCTGAGCAGGCGGACTGGAATCGCAACAATTCAACCCGATCGAGTATGATTGACACCCCCTGCTGGCGGCCCATTGGCCGCGAGTCAGCAGGGGGCGCCGTTGCACCAGCAGCTCTTGTGAGCGGCTGGTGCAATGTTAAATGCGGAGAGCGTATTGCTCTCCGCATTCAGCGATGTCTTGCGGACCTGATCCGCACTGTCAGATCAGGTCCGCAAGACATTTCTTAAATATTCCTCAGACTCAAAAAAAAAAACCTTTTGGTTCCATAGAGGAGAATATTGAAATAATCACTGTCTAATTGTGATTAAAGCTGTAACAAAAGTTCTTAATGTCACGATGATGAGCAATTTCTGTGGTATAATGCAAAAAACCCTGAAATCTGACCCTTTAAAGAGCTAGCAGAAACTCTTATCTAAACCCTATTGCAAAATAGAAATAATTATAGGAATTCTAAAAGAATGCCAGCTAAAACCTTGATTTTTCTCAGGAAGAAAAAAAAGCATTCCAAATTTAGTGATAGATATCTCTTATAATAGTCTTTCGAGCCTAATTTAAAGAGACAATTATCAAAAAAAAATATTTGTCTCCGAATTAGGCATATAGTCTCCAAGACTGCGTTAAGAGGCTTGAGATCTAGAGGATAAAAAAGGGCTGTGACAATAGGAAGTGTCTTGGTTGAAGAGATCACGGAGTACAACTGGACATCGATACCAGATCTGCAAACAAAAAAGATCTCAACTAAGCAGAATCAATCTGAATTACTGATGAAACTTGAGACTGACCTAAGCTATTACACATGGTAGTAGAACAGTAGGATAACACAAATATGCAAGACAAAATGACCAGAGCACCTACAAATGCCACCTGTGGAATTCTACATCTTGCAAAATATCTGAGAAGCCATCAGGTCAATCTCTGGTAGACCTTAACTTTTAGGGGTTGAGGCCATTCCCCCAAATGAAATGATGGGTGACTGAGATATTTTGCTTCCCAGGTGATCATACCAGGGATATGCATTACAAAAATTGCAGACACATTGATTTCTGTCCAAGAAAAATTTGAGAAACCTCCTGTATTGCTAGGGAACTGCAAGATTTCCCCTTGATAATGTGAACATTGTCTGAGGTCAGCGCTGAAGGGCCCTGAACATAGCACAGAGTTTCAAGATATTTGTTGGTAAACTTACCTAAAGAGGAGACCAGACTCCTAGTGTTCCCCAGGACCCCAACACTGTACCCCAACCTGAGAGACTTGCAAATGATGAGATTATTGTCCAATTTGAAACGGACAAAGGATGTCCCAAGGAAAAAGGATTGGAAAATATCTATCCCCCAAAATAGATATTCGTAACATAAGAAATCCAAAAGGATTCTCTGATAAAACTAAGAATGATATTTCAATGATCAATGGTTTACAAAGGAGATGAGGACTCTTGAGAACTGAGCAAATGGAAAATATCTGATGTTGCAGTCATCAGACCTAACATTCGCATGCACAGGACTACAAAAGGTTTGGAAATAGGGATAATATCTGAGTTTTTTTAACTGATCAAGGTAGATCAAAATTTCCAGTCTATAATGACTCTTAGGAAAGAAAGTCTGATCTGAGACTCTGCAAAAAGGTAAAATAAGAGATTGTACCAAGATATCATCTAGGTAAGGAGTAACAGAAATACCTTGAGCTCGTATTACAGGTGAGAGTTTCTAGAACCTTTGTAACATGTGTGGGAGCAGTTGTCAGACCATTGAAAATGTTTCTCCAAGTATGCAAGACTTGGGCACTAGAGATGGACCTTCGGAAATAGGAATTTGAGCATACTTCAGATTTATCCTGGACTTATAATGTCCCTGACGAACAAGAGATAGAGTAGTATAGATGTTTTCATTTTCAAAGATAGGAAAACTGAGAAACTTGTGTAAGGTTTTCAAATCCAGAATAGGCCTGAAAATTCCTCATTTTTGGGAATAAAAAGGGTTGGAATAAAATCTTAAAAGATTTAAATCCTGAGCACATTGAGAATAAATTTGTGCCTAACTGCCTTTACAGGGTCCTGGAACATGGGACAGGAGAAAACCTTCTACTGGGAAGCATTGATCTGAAGACCATGTATTCTTGAGAAAATTAACATTAGGACCAAAGGATCTAGAATGAATTGGAACCAGGCCTTCTTAAAAAGTTTGATTTGCCCCCTATCAGAAGAGAATCTGGATCAGGGTTTGCATCTTTATGCTAACTTGATAATAGAGGAAGGCTTTTAAAACAAGGTTACTTAGTCAAAGTGGAGATGAACTTCCAAGACGATCTGGAAGAATCTTGCCTTAGAGAAGAGGAGGGCGACTTTTGGTTCCTAGATTGGTAAAAGGAACAAAAACTATTAGTAAGTCTTTTCTATCCCTTAGAAACCCATCCTGAGGGAGAAAAACACCTCTTCCTCCAAATACAGCAGATATTAAGACTACACCAGACCCAAATAAAGTTTTTTCTTCAAAAGGATGAGATAAAAATTCTAGATTTTGAAACCATGTCAGCATACCATGACTTAAGATACATAAATAGGTCAACAATAGCATCACAGAGAAAGCATTTGCTGACCTATGAAATTTCAAACAATTCTAAAAACTCTTCAAGTATAGAATCTTATGAGATCAGATCAGAAAGATGTTACACCAAAGAGTAGAATCTGCTGTAAAAGAATAATAATAATAATAATAATAATAATAATAGTTTTGATAAAGTGAAAATTAAGCCAAATCCAAATGTTTGGTGGATTTATACTCAGAAGCCTTGGGGACTTGTATAACTAAAGATGCAAAACCTCCATTAGTAGAAAGCTAAGATGTTCAGGCATGAACATGCATGGGGAGAATACTGTATGCTGATCAGAATATGAATCCAAGGAGTTAAAATCTGATTCTGATCCTTAGAGATTCAGAATAGTTAGGAAAACAAATCTAGGTTGTTTAAGAGACTTTTGTGGTTTCCTGGAGGAGGCTGCCACCAACACCTCTGAAATAGTTGAATGTACAACATTTTAAATCCTGGAGCAAATTCTGAAAAACTCCCTTGTACAGTACAAACAATGGAAGTGCAAATTTGGTTAGAGACAAGTGCAACAAATGACAGGTTAGGATGCAGCAAATGACAGGTTAGGATGCAGCAAATAACAGGTTAGGATGCAGCAAATGACAGGTTAGGATGCAGCAAATGACAGGTTAAGATGCAGCAAATGACAGGTTAGGATGCAGCAAATGACAGGTTAGGATGCAGCAAATGACAGGTTAGGATGCAGCAAATGAAAATGATAAGTTAGGATGCAGCAAATGACAGGTTAGGATGCAGCAAATGAAAATGACAGGTTAGGATGCAGCAAATGACAGGTTAGGATACAGCAAATGACAGGTTAGGATGCAGCAAATGACAGGTTA